>NW_024884142.1:55118952-55135189 GCF_019232065.1 Centrocercus urophasianus | reverse complement strand
TATATATATATATATATATATATACATATATGATCTTAATAGATAAAATATTGGTACAATTCTCAGTTCAGAAGAGTTTTTGATGTAATCAATGAAGGAAAGCTTAGTTCTTACCTTCTGTTCAAGTTTAGCTTGTACTATATCATCTGTTTTCCTTTTTAGTTTGGAAAGAATTACATTTAATTCATTTGCTATCCCCTGAATTCGCTGTTCAAACTCTTGATTCAGTGTTTTGATATGCCCAGTTTCTTTTTCTTTGGCTTGAATCTGTCAAAAATCAGAAGTTCAGCAATAGAAAACTCTCTTCCTCAAAGGAAATTGACTTTCACTTTCAAATTAACATAATTTTATTTTGTTAAAGTAAGTAGTTAATAGAACTAATCACACTTTGATCACCCCCAGATATAGCGTGTTGCAAAGTCAGGAAGTCTAAAGGGCCCTATATCTGTAACGGCAGACAGACACTTTTCAGTGGTGATCTGTGCCAAGACAGGAGGCAATGGACACAAAACGGAACACAGTTCCCTTTGAATACCAGGAAGCACTTTTGCATTTTGCAGGTGACAGCACTAGTGGGCTGGTTACCCACTAAGATTTGAAGTCTCTGTCACAGCAGATCGTCAAAAGCCATCTGGACGTGGTCCTGGACAGCCTGCTCTGGGTGTCTCTGCTTGAGCAATTGGGGTTGCAAAGATGACCATCTAAAAAAATGCACTGATTCTGTAACAATTTCATCTACTACATTTTACCTGATCTTGTACAGTTACAAGGGCCAGCCCAACTTCTGCTAAATGAAGAGAGAGTTCAGAAGGCAAAATTGTATAAAGCCCCAAGTACTTATTCTGCTGTTGTTCAGCCATTTTTTCAACAGCCTGGCGATGAGTAGTTGCTTCACAGAGGAGAGACTAATTATAGAAGAAACAATATTGTCAGGAACAACAGGAAAATAATTACGTCTGCATAAACTGTATAAGCAAAAGAAGATATTACTTGCAGCTTACAACAAAGCTAATTGCTTTCAACTTTTGTTATTATTTTTATTAGTTCATATAAATAATTGTATGTTGAGATTCCCTGGAGTCTCACTTATGATATTCTGGCCCAGTCCTCTGTTCCAGTATGTCATCTGTATATGGACAATAATCAAGTTTTCAGCACCTCCAGTAAATGGATTTTATTTAGTTGCTTTTCTTTCTCCCAAGAGCTCTAATATGGAAAATAAAGGCCATGTTCTGCCCTTCATATTCTATAGTTCTTTCATATTTTAGATTAGGACATAAAGTAGAATGAACTATATGCTAGATAGGTAAAGTTGCATAAATACAAATATTTACATGTATCTTAAATATTTTGAAAGTAACATATTACAGCCCACTTCTATGATTTTTTTTTCTATGGCTTTATTAAAATTCAATTAATATCATGTAATTGTAATTGATGGTGGTTTGAAACTGGTTAATACTCTCTACTAGATTATGAAGATGTATTAGAAACACTGTAATTTAGACATTGACAGATTTAATATACCTTCAGCTCCTGAAGTTGAGTATCCACTTCCACATCAGGGCTTAATAAATATTCTTTCGTTTCCTGGATCCAAGTCTTCACAACATTTATTTGTGCTTCAACCTCCTCACGCTCTTTCAGCTCCTGTTTCACAAGCTTTACACTATTTTTCACTTTCTGTTGCATACTTTAGAAACAGAAACAATGATCATTTGTGAAGGATTAAGGATGTTTAAACGTTTTGCTTTGTCAAAAGTACTAAATAATGAAAAGAATGAATAATATCCCTAGATCTAAAATAATAAAAAAGAGTGCAGTGTAGCAAGCCTACTTGAGCAGCAGATACATCTCTCACATTTATTCCTCAGCTCAAGCCTTTTAATAAGCAGTTTTATGTATTTTGACATCTATGTATATTTTTTTTCTGAACAAGTGTAAATGTTTATAGTATATACACCTACATCTGAGCTCACCATCACAGGGTGCCTGTACTGTCAATGGAGGAAACGGGTAATTTTAGGGCATAATTAAGAATGATTCATCACCATTCCAAAATAAACTTCTAAAATAGGCAAGAAATAAATGCTTCTTAGACTTGCCCATACTTCTCTACTAACTAGGCAGTAAGAATTAACTGCTTCAGATGTGGATACCTGTAATCTAAACCCCGAATCTCAGCTATAAAACTTCCTGGTTTACCTGGTAAATGAACACTTTAGATTTATACAAATATTCATATAATCACAGGGTATAATTTTAAAATGTGTTCTATTTGCTAAATCCCCCTGTAAAATTCAAAGGATGCCTACTTTTTGAACTGAACTGCTTTAAACAGGAGAAACAAAGCCATAAACAAATCTAAACTTAGGTTACAAAAAGTTGAAAGGTCACAGTTAAAGGTGAGATGCAATGGAAGTGTTTAAAATCAGTTATAACTCCAATGTAGTTTATGGTATTCTTACATATGTTCCCATTATTAAAGCAATGCAGGAATTACATATTCTGCAATATATATTCACAGATGGTGGAAATAAAAAATAACAGTAAAGTTGTATTTCCAAATTAATTAAAATTCATTTAAATTTTAACTTCTCTTAAATATAATAATATTTAATTATGGTAATAGAGATAATAAAAATAGTAAGTAATTCTTACTACTTAATTAATTTTAAGTTACTACTTCTCTAGTGAATCTTACTTAAAAAAATAAAAATAAAAGTAAAAAAGCCTTACTTGTGGCATCGATCTTGCATTGCTTTGACTTCTTGCATGAATGGTATTTCTTCCTGAGACAAAGGCTTTATTTCCACATCCTGAAGCATATTAAGAGCGTGTTGTTTGAGCAGACCCAAAGATGATAGCTGGTGCTCCACTTCCAGAAGGAAGCTGCTGTGGTAATCCAGGAGTTCCAGGAGCTCTGTTTTAGATGCTTTTTCTACTGAGCTTTCTGGTAAACGATCTTGTAGTTGATCAATCACTACAGTAGCTTTCTGAATCTACACAAAGAAACACAGTCTTACTACAACTGATACCAACTGGTTCTACACCTTCTGCTATATATTTAGATGCCAAAGAACATTTGTGGTATAGAGCTGATGCAACAGCCCTAAATCTTTGCCCTAATGCTGACAGCAATACCTAGGTAGCCTAATTCTTTACACTAGGTCTTCTAAAGGTCTCCTTTGTTGGGATAAGTTGCTCCTCTTATTTTTTATCATTTATTATCTTTATTGCCATATAACCTAGATCTTTAGTCCACAACAGACCCCTGTTTGGCATGAGCCATACATTTAACAGGAAGATTCTCCTCATTCCCAGAGATCTTTTAATCTGAGCATAAAATAATGGACAACAACGGATAAAAAGATTCAAGTAAGATTTTAGGGAAAAAGTGTGATTTGACCAGACCAGTGACAAGAAAAATATCAGTGACCAAACTTAAAATTAGCAGCTTCCTCCTCTTCAGGAAAACAAAAAAGGGGAAAAAAAAAAAAAAAAAAAAAAAAAAAAAGAGATTGACAATCATTTGAGGGAAGGGAAACAGAGGAAGAGACCCTGAAGAACCATCAGAAGTAAAAAGACCTGTATTTACTATATATGTACCCATATAAAAGAACGGTACAAATGTTTGATTCTAAACAGTGCAAGGCAGTGATTCTAAATCTACATCTTCCACAGTGAGGTGTATTTTATTTGGTGAACTGGGGAAAATGACTGTGATTTCTCCTCTCAGCTTTCTCAATCATAAATTTCTCAGGAATAAAATTGTCTTCATTTCACGAGACTTTGTTATAATCTGTACTGAATGCTTGTGAAGGCCAGTATAAGGAGCAAAATCCTATGTACAGTTAGAAACTGAGGATTTACAAAGACCGGAAGTTACCTTATCATTAAACCCATTCCATTCCTGTACTGCATCCTCCAAAATTTTCTCTTGTTCTTGGGCTACATTCCGGAGCCGTGTCCAGCGCTGCCAAACTGTTGTCATTGATCTACTTACAGCTGCCTTGCTGGCATCATTGCTAACTTCTTCCAGCTGTGAAACCTTTTCTTCAAGAGTTGTGATCTTTTCATGGAAAGAATTTACTACAGACACAAGAGTCTGAAAAAGCAAAAATGGATATTAAGTTTTACTTTTATTAACAACACAATTTGTAACTTTTCAGCACACTTTCAGGATGAGCGAGTTCCGTCCACTGTAGACAAAAATGATGTGCTCTGCATCGAGTGACTTGGTTAAGTTCCACTTTATTTTGCATATACCAAATATTAGCTACAATAATTCCAAGGACTTGTTCCAGAATGCAAATTTCTGGATGGAACTGAAATTTGGTGTAATCATATTTTCTATTCCTTGCTAATGCCTGAAAAGGATAGGAAACGTATTCAGAAACTTTTTTCATAACAAAACCAGTAACCTCTGCTATTAGAGTCTAAAATAAAAAAGAAACACACACAAAACAATTCTTTACATACTCTAACATTTAAGCGCTTAAGGAAAAGATCTAAAAATTCAATTTCAGGTTTTCATGGGTCAGGATCTCCAGAAAAAAACATTTGTTTTTAACTGAAGGAAAATGATTTCATATAATTTTCAGCATCTTACCTTATGTGTTTGCAATTTCTCTTTTGCTTCATGAAAAGAAGCAGCTTTAGCTACTGAGAAATCAGATAATTTTTTCTCAGCCTCATTCATCACTTCAATGACCTTTTGTCGTGCTGTCTGATACTCCTGCCACTCAGAAGCACACCTTGAACAAATGCAGTACCAAAAAGAACAATTTAATGTAAAATAAAACCATTCTTTTCCAAGAAAAGGCAAGACTACTGAGAAAGAGCACACATACAAAAGTATATGCTGTTGATTTCCAGCTTTGCCTCAGAGATAACCAAAAAACTGTAAAACTGTACTCCTAGCTTTGCATTTAATAGCCTTTGATGCACTTCTCCTCTGTGACTTTGTCTAGGTTGTATTTTAAACCCTCCCAAACTTTTGGCACCCAGAACACATTAGAATAAGTATGCTGGTTAAAAATAGTATTTCTTTGTAGCTCAAAATGTCTACTTCAATTTCATTTGCATCTCCATGGTTCTTACTCCTTGTGAATTAATATGTAACCATTCTCTATTTAGCTTCCTCATGCTTTTCCAAGCTTTTTACAACTTTATCATAATTTCCTTAGGATCACATCTCTTGTCAGTGTTAGAGGAGAAATCAGAATCCAAGAGTTCTGAATCCTAGTATCCACTTCAGTCACCAGTAACACACTTTACAAAAATCCCGTACAAACTAATCAAGTACTGGATTTTCTTTCATCATTAACATAATGAAAAAAAATCACTAACAAAATGAAAGAAAAAAAGAAAACTATACCTTTGCAACAATTCTTGCTGATTGTTGGCTTCCTGCTTTGTCCCTCTGCCCTTTTCTTCCAATGAAGCTAGATTCTGCATGAGCTGCTCTCTTGCTGTGGCATGTATAAAAGGCTCCAGCTCAGGTACCAGGCCCTGTAACTCCTTCAAATTATTACTGAACTGACTTTCTGTGCTGAAAAATTCAATATGGTTCCGTAGGTTCCCCTCAGAGTTCTCAACATCAAGACCATTTCTTGTTAAATGCAGAAACTCCTGAGCATCCTCAAGCCAGTCATTTGTTATCTGAATCACTTGGTAATATCTTTGGCAAAGGCTATATAATTTATCCAAGGTAGCCTGAAATAAAAGTGAAAATTAAATACAGTAACAGACAAAAATTCACAATACCAACAAATATATCCTAGCTCTGCTTACACTTTCTAAGCCACTCTCACAAGGGCTGAGGACTTCTGGTAGCTCTCAGCATGTCCCTCGTCACCCTGGGGTTTCTCTGATTGCAGGCCTCCCTCACATGCTGCAATTCTGCTCTGCTGCAGAAGATGCTAGCACCAGGGCTAATTGCCGTGGAGAGGTTTCCTTTCTTTTCCTTGTACTACATGTAATAGGTCTGGGAGAGAACAGATGGAAGTAGGCTTTGAGTGAGCCTGTACTTCTGTATGTAAGTATTTAGGCACATTGAGGAAATCTTACTGCTCTTTCACTCAACATTGGTAGCAAATCACAATCTAAATTGTTTAGAAAAACTAACAAGATTTCATGTAGATTACAAACATCAAGCCTCAGAGCTATATTTTTCAGCTTTGTGAGTAAGAAACTAACGACACTGAGTATACACTAACCTGTCTTATGCGTATAGCTTCTTGAACTTCGCCATCTAGTTCTGTCAGCTCAGCAAAAGTGTTTTCCAGATCAGCAGGTATCAGCTCCTTTGCTTTCATATATCTCTCTTTCTCTTTATTGCTCAGTGCATTCATCACTCTCAGGCTTGATTGCACTTCTTCCTGATGTATCTGAACCTTTCGGATTTCTTCTTGGATGCTTTGCAGTTTTAGGTCCAAACTTAGTTTTCCATTGAGTTCTGTTTTCACCCATCTCAGCCAGTCGAGTGAGCGGCAGATTTCTGTCTGGAAGTCTATGCTTTGCACAAGCCTATTCTCACAGTCCATCACTATGTCACCAATGGCAGCGTGCAAATTCTTTAGTTTATCTTGCCAAGACAGCACTTGGTGATTTGCTGTTTCACGTGCGGATGGATCAAGCTGGGGAGAAAGGGTTTCTATATGCTCAGTTATTCGCTTCAGAAGACTCCCTGAATCTTGCAAGCTGCCCACCAGAGAATGGTATATTTTCAACTTTTCTTCTATTGGGAGCATTTCTTCATTTACCTTAATTTGTTCATTTTTCACTGCCTCTAACTGTGCCTCAAGCTGTGAACACATTTTTTCATGCTCTTGACATGCTTCTATTGTGTCTTCTAACAAATTGATTTTCTGTTCTATTTGCCTCTTCAGCTTGTGATATAATGTGACAAGTTTTAACATCTCATCTGGCTGCCAAGGCTGACCGGTGCTACGAAAGGCCTCCTTCTTCTGGTTTAGTTCATCCACTGCTGCACCAAGACTCATCACTTCACCTAGGAGGTCTTTGTAGGCCTGCTGGAGTGCCAGAGCTTCTTTGGCTAAAACAGCAGCTGGAGCTTTGTCCATACTAATAAACTGATCATCTAGCTCAGTCAAGGCTTTAGTTGTCAACTCAATCAAAGAGGTATATTCTTTCCTAGCATAAATTGCTTCCTGAACTTTATAAAATTTATCTTTTGCCAGAGCACTGACAGTGTTAAATTGCTGAGGGAGAATATTAAGTTTTTCATCTAGGTAAGAATGATCCACTTCATTAAGCGATGGTAGGATTTCTTGGCCATGTCTTTGCAGAGTAAGTAGGAGATTTTCATATTCGGGAGACTGCTCAAGAATCTGTTGATACTTGGACAACTGGGTGTACAGTTCAGAGTTACTATTCATTACATTAACTTCTGGGAATGTGACGATATCAGCTTGCTTTAGCCAATGGCAAGCCTTATCCAAATCTTCTTTGAAATATTTCCTGGAAACTATATTTTTCTCCAGTTCTAACAATCTCTGGGTACACTTTTGTAAAACAGTGTCGTATATATTCTGTAGTTCTTGCAGTTTACCTAACACTTCACTCTTTTCTTGTTCTGTGGCTTCTTTCATTAAATCTCTTCCTTGAGCCCACAGCCCAGTGACTTCGTTTTGGTAGGCTTTCAGGCTAGCTTGGGCATTCTTACAAGTCCTGATCTGTTTGCTCACATCTTCTGGCAACAGACAGATGTGCTCTGGAAATGTTACCTTCTTCTCGTGTTGATGAATTTGGTTGGTAGCCTGAAAGACTGCCATGAGAAACTGTGTTTTTTCAGACAGTGCTTTATTCAGGTGCTTTCTCCTCTGGCCAACCAGATCACTGAGACAATCTACATGATGCTGTGCATCAGAAAGTGCTTTCTGCAGCTCCTGTCTTTCATTGAGCCCTAAGCTGGTCATCACCCTCTCAGCATCTTTCAGCAGTGTCTTCAGTACAAGCTGTTTGGCTTCAAGCTCACTAGAAATGGTAAGATGATCCATGAGAAGACTCTGAGCCAAATCCGGAGGTGGGCTGTGTTTAAGAGCTTCTGAGATACTAGGTTGCTGCTCTTCTGCCCACTCCATTAGTTCCTGAAGTTTGGAATGCACCAAACTAAGCTCTTCTAAGGTTGAAACAGAAATCTGAATTTTTCTTTTCACAAGTTCCTCCAGCTGAGTCCAGCGTTGCTCAAAATGACCAAATTGCTCCTTTACTAATTCTTTGTCATCAAGATTCAGATGTTCCACCATCTTCTGTTTCTGATCTTTCAAATCTTCCAGAGCAAATCTCCTCTCTTGAAGCGTTAGTGCCAATTTTTGCAAAGCATCAAGGTGCACATTTGTGCTTTCAGCATCAGATCTGTTATCAAAATGGACAAGACAGAAATTAATGATCAGATTCTATTTCAGGACAGGTTTAAAAGAGGCATGGATAAATTATGAGCACTCTACCAACTGAAATTAATATGATGCAAATACCTGCACATTTCAGATTTATTTGGAGATATCAGTTTCAAATATTGTTTAAAAAGTTTAACATTTTTTATTCTTCTCTTTCATTTGCAATATGGTCATCAGCACCTCAAGTAATAGCAGCAGTAGTAAACTCCTACAATTTTATGCACATCCTGTGTGTTTATTTTAAACATGAGTAAAAAACATCTGCAGTAATTCAGTAGAAGTAACTAAGCTTCAATGTAATAGTTAAATAAAGCACTGACAAGAAAGATAAATGAAACAATCAAAAAAAATATAAATGCCTGATGTGCCAGAAAATACTATGCCCCCAAATGGGATCTTAAAAACAAAGATGGAAGATGTACCTCCTCAAACTCTTTATTTCAATACAAGTAATTATGCTATAATTAATAAGGGGGGCTGATTTTAATTAAGCATTAGAAAATGGAATTTTTTAGCAGATCCACTTAGAGACATATTATAAACTGTTCTTTCAGCGTGTATGTACTCATTGCTACCCCTTGTTTTACCTAGCCAAGTTGTCCCACTCTTTTGTGAGCTTTTCCAAGAAAACTTCAACTACATTCATACGATCATGGTAATCTACTGTCCTCTGTAGATCTTCCTCCCTCTGTATGAGCAAACTGTGTGCTTGAAGGCAGAGATCCAGCCACTGATTGCTCAACTGTCCGATTTCCTTGTGTTCAGGTGATTCCTGTCCTTGGGTTAGCTTGCTTATCTTCTCAGTCACTGAAGTAAGAGCTGACTGCTTAGACTGCAACTTCTGACTGAATTCCTGAAAAAGATCAAAACCAATATGGTGACGCTTACTGTAAATGACACAGTGAAGTTTAAATAAAAACATTGAAATAAATAAATTTAATTTAGTACTAATTATCTGTCCAGGCAAATGTTGCACCAATGTTAACTGGAAAAAGTGCCTTCTCCTTTTCCCCTTTCTCTCCATCTTCTCATGTAAGGACAGCAAACCAGAGCAAATATCAGTGATAAAAAGAAATCACAAAGAAGTTACACTTTCCTAGCCAGGCTCCTGGCTCTCATTCCACCTACATTGTAACATACAAGATAATTGCATTCTCATGCAAATTAATTTTACCAGAAGCGTTTCTAGCTCATTTCTTTCTCTTTTTTATTAGAGACTAAAACTGGGTAAAGAGTCCATGAGTCAGTCGCCCCCACATCCATAGTTTGTTTTGTTTCTCTTTCTTTAATAGCTGTTATCGCTGTTCAAATTAACATTTGAATTAATATTGAATTAATTATTTGAATTAATTAACTCCACTAGATAAAAGAGCTCATCTACATAAACATTTTTTTTAATGAACAGAGAACTCCACGTGAAAATATAGAATATACTGACAACTAAAATTAACCAGATATTCTTTGGCATTTCTACACTGTTGGGGGTAAAGACAATCTTTTCTCAAATTCCAATTCCAAAACCTGTAACTAAACAAACACACCCAGCTTCAGCACTTTGCTGGGGTGATAAATTTTCACTGAGGGATTGTGGACTTCTGGGGAAGAGATGTTCACCCCTACCTCTTTCTTTGTGACTCCCACAAATTGATCTAGATATCTTCCTACAATAGGGTAAATACCAGGGAAAAGCACAGAATGAATCATTTCTGACACTACAGCTGGTGCCTGTCATTCATAATAAAACCAACTACAATAGTGAAGAAGTACAGACTCCTGTCTCTACACCGACTCCTGCTAGTGTAGTAGGACATAGACAACACTGAACAGAGGTATTTTATGACTTCGTTCAAATGCTTTTTTAGGACAGGATTGGTTGTTTACTTTTCACCCAATTCCTGGCACATCAGAAAAGAACACAAGAAAAATCCAATTTAAAAATGCAAAATCCAAGCGCTTAATTACTTATTCAAAAATAATTTGTTTTCTTCTTTCTTCTTGTTACTTTAATGATGTCTGAGATGCGTGCAGAATAGCCATAAAAAATCATCTGCTCTATAAATGAATGAGTGAGGATCTGAAGTCATATATCTCACAACTAACAGTAAATTAATATGGCTTTCTATCACGTCTCTTCTCCAGTGCTTTTCAGAGTCCAGCAAAATTGGTGATATTCTAGATTGCTTTTGAAATGGATCTAGCTAAATTATAACTGGAATCAAAAAACTCAGTAAGCACAAGTTGCAGATCTTATCTTCAGATGCATTACAATCAGCAACTAGCCCATTAAAATTGAAGGTAAATCAAAACAGTAGTCTGCAAACTGTATGCTGTTTAAGAAAAAAATAAAACACAACGAAAAAAAAAAAACAGAAACACTATAGTATTATGTTTTGCTCTCTATATCAAACTGTAGCACCAATAAGGGAATTCTCTTTCTTCTTTCTTCTGTGCTCTTGCTTAGAACATACCACCAATTATATGCAATATGCTCATTGCAATTAAATAAACTACGAGGTGAACTTCTACCTTACGTTCTGATCTTATCTTAAAACCTCCTTACCTTAATTTGGAGTACCATATTCTGGGCAACACTTAGTTCCAACTCTGCTCGTCTCCTTTTCAAATTCTGTAGCTGTTGATCTGCATCCTGGAAATACATCCAGAGTTCAGCCTTCATTTGTTTTATCTCTTCCCAACCTTGAGCCAAATACTGTGAATGCATTATCTGTTGCTCAATCTAGCAGAAAAGGAAAAAAACAAAACAAAAAAAGAACAGTAGGATTGCTTTAATGCAGATATTTTTGGAGACCGGAGGATGAATAACCGTCTTTCTTCAAGGACAATACTCTACTCACAGCAAATTCCTTTACTAGATTCTGAGGAGGCTAATATTATCCACAAGGAGACTCAACCTTCAAAAGTCATAAAAATCAGTCCTATGCAAGGAAAGCTGTGAGAAAAATGACCCTTGAACAAAGCAAATATACTTATGTGTGTGTTTTCAGTATTCTAAGTCTTTTGTTAAAGCTTAAAATGTGTAAATTACTAATTTGTTATAGTCAATTGCATGCCAAGACTACCAACAGACTGTACTCTGTATGCCTTTACAACAATAAAAAAAAAAAAAAAAACCAAAAAACTTAAACACTTTACTGTGTTTCATCCAGTTACTTTGCTTGTATGCCTTTTATAAAATGCCAATAAGAACAATGCCTATTAGACTTGAGCCCATTAATCATCTTACACCAATAGTCACAAATCTTCTTTTACTGCGAACACACGTAGGAAGTCTTGAAGATTTAGACATTCAACCAGTTTAATAAATATCAGTACTGCCACGCCTGTGATTTCTTAAATGTTTTCCACTGCAATATACATAAAAGAAGAATTGTATTCTTGTTTATTTTTTGCTATTCAATATTTGGACAGTCTTGTTGTCAATGGACTACTTGGATTTGAACAGTTTTCTTTTCTGGTATGGAATGCTGTTACTGTATGTATTAGATTTTTACTCTGGATATAAGTCGTTTCAGATGATTTGTGTGTGTGCGTGTGTGTGTGTATGAAATAATTTTTCATACATTAAAAAGAGAAATTCTAAAGATATCATTTTCTAACATCATATGTTTATGATTTTGTTTTAAAACAAAGCATTAAGGTACTCTGAAATTTAAAACCGAGGAGCACTTCTGTAAATTCATAAGTTCTGGATAAAATACATAGGTCTGAACTATCATAAAAATTATTATAGCAAACGTATTAGTATATCCTAACAAAAAAAGCACCAGACTACTGCTGAACAAATAATAACATTAAAATATATATAACAAGAGAACAACAAACTGAATTTTCTTTTGTGAAGCAGTTTGGATGAGGTTTTCTTCAACACGTTATTAATGTGCCTTCAGGACAACACCTTGTAATGCTGCTTAGTGTGTTTTGTTAATACTTTGTTCTTTTTCTTTATATTACTACCAGGATAGCATTGTCAATTTAATTAAAAAATAATAATAATTTAAAAAGAGAGAGTAACAAAGCCGTTTCTAAATGAAGTACTGGAGCTGAAAGTAAGAATGCCCTTCTTTAGACTATTACCCAATATGACCTTTTAAAAGAGGACAGATCAAAGCAGTTAAAGCTCTAAATAAGATTAAAAGCTGTTTCTTGTGATTATCTTGTACCATTTGTTTTGTTTGTTGAATATCTGTTGCTGTACTCTTCACTGTGGCATCTGACAGATCACACATGGAGCACAAAAGATCCAAATATGTATTTGCCTGCTCCTGCAGAGCCCGGAAATGTTTCACCTGAAGGAAGACAATCCCCAAATATACTCAGACTGTGGAATAAAACATACTTTATTAAAATCATGTGTTTTAGTGTTTGTAATTTATCTCATTACTTCCAAGAAATGAAATGTAGACTTGCATATTTAACTAGAAAATGTAAAAAATGCAGAAAAATGTAACTCTAAAAATCTTGATAATCATCATCCACCCAGCAAAGCATTCAGTGACATATACATTATTTAGCTTATGTAACTATAAATTTTTGATTGATACATATAAAGTTTCAACAAGATGACTTACATTCCCAAGATGAACGGGAAGCAGAACTTGATCTGATTTATAAATTGTCATGTTGCCTCTATCTATTAAATTCTCCAGCATCTTCCTCATGGAGGATCCAACCCAGTGGCACACCATGCTTTCTCCACATCCTCTGAATCTTTTCCAACCTCCCCAACTTCTATCACTCACAAGATTTGATAACATTATACTGTTGAGGATTCTTCCTCTTGACATTGTCCACAGAAGATCATCTCTCCATATGAAGAGTATCTTCATCCCACATGAAAATGGCAGTATCAGTGCCTGACAAGTTGGGCTACAGCAACTAGAGACCAGGGAGAAAGGTGTTTGACCACCTAACCCAGTAGTGGCTTTTTGCGGACAAGTTACATAACAGCAATGTGCTCTTGTAGCAACCCTGAATTACTGCACTAGCAATAAAGCAAGAGAGCAGGCTGATGGAAGGGACTACTCTATATTTACACTTATCAGGTTGTGCCTGGTGCGCTGGGTTCAGTTCCCCTCTTTCTTCACAGAAGAAACATTGGCAAACTGGCACAAGTTCAGCTAAGGGCTGGGGTATATGAGGCTGCAGGACATGGCATTTGAACAAGACTGACAGAAATTAATTTTTCCAACTTAAAAAAGAAAAAGAGAAGTTAGTTACTGTCTCCCAGTAACTTAAGGAGTTGGACAGGTGGGAATAGTATCAAAAAGACAGTAAAATTCTTCCTAAAGGTGAGCAGATAAAGGAGGAAAGGACAATTAAAATCTGCAGTATTTCAACTATCTCATGGTTTCAAGCCACATGGTGGAAGAGAAAGCATCCAATTTCAGCACTTTTCATATCCAACCAGTTTAATTCGAAAACAACGTACAAGTCTGATTGTTACTAAAAATAATCAAGAAATAAAGAAGCCTTTCTTAGTGACTAATGTGAGCTTCTAGCAGTTCGATACTCCAACTGGAAACTTGTTTTGGTTGCCTGATAACAGACTCTATGTCCACGGAACTATGAAACCAGATCTCATATAGAAATATTAGTAGGCAAACAGAATGGAAAGCAAACAAGCGGAAGAGATAATATGTCTGCTAAACACAGCCACAGATTATCTGAGCCTGGTTATCTAATTAAAAGGCTATTTTCAAATAATGTATTTCTAAGCATTAAGGAGAGCTAACAAAAACTCTGTGATTCTTCACCTAAGGTTATTTTCCCCTCAAGATATTTCTTTTGGATATGCAAATAAACAATCAAGACAAAGAGATCTCTGAGGAGGCTAGAGATAGTTTCTATTAATATAGAGCTCTTACCCGAAATCACCTCAATTAGGTTAACAGCATTTTCAACTGCTGAACTTTTACCTGTTTAACTGCATCTGCTAGGCTGAAAGGTGTCCAGGTACTTGGCTTTAGCTCTGACTGTACTGTAGACAGCCAAGTCTGGCACTGTTGTAGGGTATCTTGATGATTGACATGCTTCTGGAGTTCATGTTCCAAACTTTGGTACACCTAAAGTAAACATTTTGAAAGTTCATTACATTTTCAAACATCACTATTGGCTCCCTACCCACACCTTGCTAACTGCAGGAGAAAAAAAAATAAAAAAATGGGAAGAACGGTTAAGATTGTAAAAAATTTGGCTCTTGTATATAGAAATACCAGGAGATGAATGCTCATCGTGAGCACCTTGCTAATTCATGGATAAAATGGACAGCATTTAAGACATGGCTTCTGAAAAGAAAAAAGAGAGATGAAAATGAAGAGCATTTTCTCAAATTTGTTCTTCATTTTTGCCATTGATCTATTACAAGGTTTTATCTATCTCTACAATTCTTTCTATTAAGTTTTTTTTTTCCTCTTTTTTTTTTTTTCTTTTTATTTCTTTCTCTCTCTTTCTCTGTTTCTGTTATTTGAAACTATGCTAGTCTGATCTCCTAATTGGATTAACAGATTAACAAAATGACCTAACTAGCCCTTCTTAACCGAATATTCTGGTTTTACTAGGAGACAGTATTTCTTAGTACAAAATTAAGAACAGTTATTTATGTATCAGTGTAATTTTCTCCCTAGCTTTGAAATTAGGAATACCTCTATTTTTCTTGGCTATGACTGCTCAGAAGCTACTGTAATCTGAATATAGTGACTTTGCAGAGATACTAAATTGGAACTTAAATTGGAACTTCTGGCTATTATACAGGTAGTTACGTTGGCTCCAAGGCAACATTTAGATC
This sequence comes from Centrocercus urophasianus, assembly GCF_019232065.1. Lineage (NCBI taxonomy): Eukaryota > Metazoa > Chordata > Aves > Galliformes > Phasianidae > Centrocercus > Centrocercus urophasianus. The sequence goes on along the minus strand of NW_024884142.1, from coordinate 55,119,961 downwards.
ACAAGGAATTCATCTATAGCACAATAATGATAAAAGGCTATATTAGTAATTTATAGGCTTGTTTTAAAACAGTTGAATTTTTACCTCTTAACAATCTGCAAGTAATTACAGAAATAATAACATTTGTTATTAAACTGTATTTAAAACAATTTTGAAAGATTTACCCTTTGGGCTGTGCTACATATGGCAGAATAGCTATCCCTTGTTCCTTGAAGATGGCTTTGTATATTCTGCTTAAATTTCGCTTGAAGATGTTCTGTGCATTGACTGATCAAATAATCACCTTTACTCTTAAGTTTGTTCAAACAGTCTTCAAATCCTGCAATTTCTTCCATGATAGCCTAAGAAATAGATAAAATACTTTTCAAGAGATATTTCAAACTTGAAATATGTTCTACATCACAGCTTTTTAATGAGCTTATTAAAAGTTAATCGTTCTTTTCTGAAACGGTCTTTCTCTTCAGCTTTGGAAAGAAGTTTTCAGTCAATGCATATTGCAACAGTTGAGCTATTTGAATTTCAACATAAAAAATATTGCCAACAGTCTGTATGTAGGTATTCTAAAGAAATATCAGTAACACTGTTGAGTATATAAGCATTATATGCTTATGTCCCAAAACAGAGTATTCTGGTGATAATAAAACAAATGAAAATTTATTTTATTATCACCAGATCTCTACCAACTTCTCGTGTTCTGGTACTGAGGACTAAATCTGATACTGAATCATGTCATATTCAATAAACTCTTTCACAGTAAAAAGGCCCTTTGATCCAATTTGGTGGACACAGACTTTTATTCAAAGAGATTATTAAAGGAATAATAAGCTAATTACTATGAGTCAAAAGGTTTCAACATATGCCATTGGAATCTCGGTTTCAAAATGCGTGTATGAAGAGAGGGAGAGGATTTAATAACAATAGCAATACTTTGAATAAAATCAGCGGATTAAATGCTATGATCTAATAGAAGGAAAAAAAAAAAAAAAAAAAAAAAAAAAAAAAAAAAAAA
>NW_024884142.1:55060835-55118852 GCF_019232065.1 Centrocercus urophasianus | reverse complement strand
AAAAAAAAAAAAAAAAAAAAAAAAAAAAAAAAAAAAAAAAACATGGGAAAAAATATTTCTTTACTTCCTTGAAAGTATCAGAGACAAAAAGGTCTTAGGAGTAAAATGACCCTAATCCATCTTTTGTGGTCTGTTTATTGGAACTTCTTAGAAAAAAAATCTGAAACAGAATTAACATCAGCGTAAAAAAAGCTCTTGTATAGGATGAATTTGATCCAATATACAGTGTTACAAAGTAAACATGTAAATCGCATTAATGACACTGTGAAGCAAAAAAGAAAAAATGTAATTTACCAGACAGTTTACCCAAGCAGCAAACTCACCTTATGGTTGGCTAGTTGCTGAGTGATTATTTCAAGACTATTACTCTCCATTAGGTCAGAGCTAACCAGCTTGCTAGACATATGTAATAACCACTTCTCTCCTTCTTGCAAATCACTATTGTAATCCTCATGCTCTTTTACTCTCACCTCTAAGTTTTCAACACATGCCTGCAAGTTCACAACAAGCAAATTTAAATGGTAAGTTAAGAAAAATAAAAAAAATAAAAATACCAAGATGTTGAAAATACCAAGACGTCCAAGATGTAGAAACACCAAGATATAGTAAGAGTGTTTTTTTCCAAATTCGTATTCCTGTGACTGACTGATATGATTGGACAGTTAAAGAAGATATTGAAGAGATTAGCTGAGGGAAGAAAATCTGTGGTACTGAAGTAGCTTTTTATTCAGAGTAAAATAACATACTTCAAAAGCAGAGAGAGACAGTGAGGATCACATTCCTCTAAAAACAGGAACATTGTCAACTGGCTTTAATTTCAGTTCAACTGAGTTATTACAGACAGTTTGAGAAACTGCACATGGCCAACCAAATGCTACAGCAGAGTCCCTGCTGCTCATAGCATTTGTACACACAGACTGCCTGTGTCTGTAATATGCAAAGTGAGAATAAATACACTGAGCTAAAAATATGGTTTTAAGTATATTTTTCATTTTAAGAAGGATTTTTTATACACTTTCCTGCATTTAACTCAAGAAAATTATATCTAATAATCTGCTATTAGATGGACGGATTGGTAATTAAAGGGGCTTAGGTCAAGAGTAAGTATTAACATGTTTGCAGAGTGCATCTTTTCTAGGGCTACAGTGTTAGATCTTTCAAAACACTATATAAACAGGGACTCATGAATCAATGTTAAATTTATATTGTCCTTGCTGAATTAAATTGTATCTGTCTTGCAGTCCATTTTCTCTAGTGACTTCCATTTATTAACAAGAACTAGATTAAATGAAGTTTGTATGAGGTTTAGCAGAAACATGATTGAAACAAGTACTGAAATCTAAGTGGCTTTCTCTCCATGGTGTGGACAGAAATGTGAACTACTTATGAAATAAGTAGTTAATTTCCTAAAAAGGGCAGAAATTGAGCAATTTGAAAGAACCTTCATTTCTTTTCCCCAACTTTTTACCTTTGTTGCGCTGCAGAGTTCGTGGTAATTGCTTTGAAGGTCTTGAATGTTGCTCTTTAGAGTTACGTCATTCACCAGATCAAAAAGTGCTTCTCCCTTTTCAATCACTGATTTTATTGAAGGCTCATAGGACAAAATGGTCTGCTGTATGGACTACGGTACAAGCAAGAATAGTAAAACATGTGTTGAGCTCCGAAGATCTATTTCGTTCATTTATCTTTGATCTGAAGCACAGCATTCTACCATGTTAAATATCATCCTTTCCAGATAAGGTAAGCTTCGTCACAATTACTAGACCACATTTTTAAGCCTTGCCCTGGGACAATAGCTTTACAGGCACCTGAGAGCAATTTCTCCTATTGACAGTGCCTAGAAGCATGACTGACAACCTGGGGCTGCTAAAGGACAGTAAACTATTATGTGTGAAAGGGCGTTAGGGATAAAACTTGCTCAAATTCTGCAAACAGGTGGGCAATAAGATATTGCTACATCCCTGCTCGTAGAGAAATAACAATACAGATGAGTGCATAAAACTGTACTCTTGGGCGTATGCAGTTTGAGTTCTTATTATGCCATTGTTCTATCCTTGGGTCAGACAGTATGGCCTATGGCAGCATCTATGAAATTACAGTGAGACACTAGCTCCATGAAAATGTAGCAAACAAGCACAGAGATGTACCATATGATTTTGAATATTTAAGCTTGGAGGATGGGGGAAAGGGCAGGAGAAGCTGCTTGAAGAGAAAGCCTTGATGCTGTGTAAATTATGCTCAGCAACAGCAAAAACATCAGTGTTGTTATCAACACTGTTTTAGCTATAAATATTAAGCACAGAGCTGTAAAGACTAGTGTGAGGAAAGTTAGTTCCATTGCAGTCAGACTCAGCACACATATAATGAAAAATCTGGAACCCTGCAGTGTTTCACAAAAGCATTATTAAAAGAGCCAACACTTACTTTGTCAATTATTTTCTGGGGGTGGAGGGAAGATGCTTCATTAAAATGCAAAATAAAAACAGAGGAGGCCACAGAAGCTGACTGTCCTGGTAGTCAGTTGAACTGGGACCACCAGCTTTAACCAAAAAGCTCATAAAACTAATGCAGCCTGAAGGAGTATCTGCAGAGACGACCAACTAGTTTTCATCCTTGCTTAGAAGGCAGTTAACTCTGCTGACATTAATGGAATTCATCATATGGGTGATAGGTAAGTAAGATTAGAATTTTCAAATGCGGAAGCCTTACTAAAATACGGTCATTGCAAATCTATGTACTCATTCTTCTTCAGATATCAAATAATGCATGTTTTCACATTGACACTGCTTTTAGAGATTCAGATCAGAAGTATAAATCTATTGAGGAAACTCGAACAGACATTTGCATCGGAAGATTTATTGAGAGTCTCTGTCAAAATTCATTAAATACTATGATAATACAATCACTTTTTACCTTGTATTTAGACAACTGGGCCTTTTTCTCATAGAGTTCACACTTTGGCTCCACTGGTGTATGCAACATGACTTGGTACTCTGTGAGCCACTGGGTTTGTGCCCTGTACTTGTCTGAGAACTCCTTCGCCAGCTGAAGGCACTTCTCTGAAGTCACGTGCTCTTTCCTGATCGAACCAGCTAAATCTTCAAGCTGTTCCACATGATCTCCAATTTCTTTTCTTAAGCAGTCAACATCATTTTCTTCCATGTATTTTATAGCTCGCTCCCCCTTCTCACGGGCAGATTTCAGTAAACTGTGGCCTATGTCCATATCACTCAAAAGCAGCTGTGAAGAAAATTAGTTAAGAGAAAATTTATGCAAGCTCTTCTCTCTTTTATTCCTTGCAATTTTATTATCAGTGAGAGCATAACAGTTGTTTGGTTTTCATTATTGGTTTTTAAGGACACAAGGAATTGTTAGTGAAATCAAATGGTCTTTTCATTACAAAACTACCTGGTGTTAGGCTGTGATAAACTAGAAGGAAGCAGAAAAAAAAAAAAAAAAAAAAATTAGCCTTACTGCACTTACTTCAGTGATGAGAAAGAGAATGTATTTCTTGCCACAGTATGTATTGGTTTAAAATTTACATGACAGGATGAGTTGGGAGGGAAATGTATTTAAGCTTTAAATGAAACAAAATAAACAGAAACATTCCTTTTGGAAAGAGAGTATCATGTTATTTAAGACTATCCATAACCTCAACAACCAAAGTGTGATGTAATGTGATAGGAGAACACAAAGCTTTATACTGGATGATCTTTATCTTGTTTATTTCTCTGGGCAGGGTGAAGTTAGGATTTTGAGCAGCAGTTAAGATACGTGTCAAAACATGGGCATTTTTTGGTGAACAGAAACTGAAGACAAACAATAGCTGTGTCCAACAAAGCTGTACCTCTAGTTTCTGCACTTTTTTCTCCATTGCTGTTTTATCCAACACATCAAACTTGGTGATCACATTTCTGAAGTCCTTGTTAGTAGCTCCATACCAATTTCTGTAAGCACTAAAAGCCAATTCTGACTCCTCCATACTGCGTATCTCTTCTTCCAAAAACTTTGTTTGTTCCTTCAAAACAGATATAGATGTTAGAGGAAGAAACAAGGACCATCTTGATGTTTATTACTGATACTGACTAGAGATTGCAATAGACTGCCATTTATTAATAAAACCTGCTATACTAAGAAATTAAACACAAGTTTTGAGTCCTTAATACCGAATGGATAATTATCACTGAAGTCTTCTCAGAGTGTACTTATCACAGTTGTTAATACTAAAACTGGGTTAATCCTAAGCAACTGAAAAGGTACTTCTATTTTGCAACTTGTGATGTGGCTGATGATTATATGCTATCTTACAGTGTCTGACTAAACATTTTACCTTAACAATTCAAATTTCCCATACCTGTGTCTCTCAATGATAACCTGAAAAACATTTCCCCAGTCACAAATTAGCATTTAAATCTCCTGAATTCTGAATTTCTCCCCTGATACTATCAAAAAAAGATTAGTAATCATATGTGATCAAATCTGAATATACTTGAAAGGTTTTTAATATCATTCTCTAACACATTTAGTCCAATGAGATCTATATATGTGTGCCTGCTTGTGTGTATATTTATGTATGTATATGTGTACACATAAATACATGTGTGAGCATATATATTTATATAAATACATAGATAAAAATAAGAACATTTGTCACAGTTTCCATAGGTATATCATATCTCATGACATCATGCAGTGAACTGAAGGAATCAGGAGGGCTGCTGAGGAATTGCAGGAATTACAGTTCCTGTATTACTGAAGTTTCTAGAGTGCTCCAGTCTTTCCCACGTGGTCTCTGGGAAGAAGGGATATAGTGATGTGAGGATGTCCCTTTTTCTGTTCTGATTGAACTTGCAGTGTGCTTTGGAGATATTTTCTCTTTCCCATTTGTTTGATTCATTACTCTCAGTTCCTTTTACACGGTGTTATATCACATTCCTTTACCATTTTTAGTAAAATAGTTTCTCTTTATCTCAACTCCCCCTTCTAACTTCTCTGCCAGCTTCTGGCAGAGGAAGGCTAAGGAGGGCCCAGCTAACCTGTCACAGACCAAAGGCCCTTGACTATTACAACATTATATTATGTAGTCTACAGTAATGATAAAGTTTGATAAAGTCTAATTATGAAATTCAATCTATATTTGCTTCTTAGCTGACAATCTATGATGTGTTAATGAATTAACTTTCATAACTCACCAAGATACGAAGAAGAAGAGTTTGATATCGAGATGTAAGCTGTGTAGCCTGGCTTCCCATTCCACTGGTAGTGAGACCTTCCTCTAGTATTTGTTGAGCTAATATCCCAACTTCCTCCACATCATCTTTGTATATTGTAATTTCTTCATGCCATTTCTATGACAAAAGACATAATCCAGTTTATATGGCTAATTCAAATGATTTAAACACAACAGGAATTTAGTTGCAACTAGGAAATTACTGAAGGGAAAACAAATATATGATTATAAATATGGAGCTGCAACAATATTGTCTCCATTTTATTGCAGTACGTTTAGTATTTTTTTCTGAATAATAATAGAAATGCAAGCTGGACTTCCTGTAGTTTTTATGTTGTCTACATTTTAAGAGAGACTGTAAAACAGAACCTTAAATCTTCACCAGTCTACTTCCTGTGTTTATTTAGAACAATGTCTTCTCCTTGTAGTGACAAAGAAATACTGCTACATCAGTACAGCAAAGAATTCAAAACATAGTTCATTACATTTTACTTTTGTTATTGCGTTAACTCTTTCTTGCTTCAGGATCCGTAATGTCTTTGCATTCCACAGAGCATGTGAATTTCCGATCTCCTTATGAGATTTCAACATTGGTACAGACATATTTTAATTAGTAAAACAGGGGAATGCACTCAGAATTTATTGAAAGATTTTCTGGAATTTTGACAGTAAGCATCGATGCAGAAAACTCACATGGTATTTTGTTTCAGGAATTCCTTAACTAAATTATTTACCTTCATTTGTTGAAGCTGCATCTCTTTTGTTGCTCTACCAGACTGCCTTCCAGTTCTGATATCAACTTTCTCCTCCAGTTCTGTTATCCAGTCATTAACCTTCTGAATTTTTTTCTCCATTAACCTCAATCTGCTAACAGTAGCATTTAATTGGCTTCTTGCTTCACAAAGATTGTGCTGATAAACTTGCCAGTCCTGCCGTATGGATTCCAAGGCTCTGTCTTCTATCTGCGGCATGCCCCAAGGAATCACCTCTTCTCTGGCACGGACAGCAGCATTCAGCAATGCTTGCCCCTCTGCACAGCAGACCTGCAGCTCCTGTTAAGGCAGAGTTATGGATACACGCTTACATTAACAATTTTTATCACACGTTTCACATGAAGTCCTGGTTCTACTGCAGACAAAAACAGTTACCTCAAGTGCAACAGACATTACTTTTAGGGCTCTATGGTTGAAGACACATTACACTAAGAACAATTTGATGGCATGATCACTTAAAAAGCAAACCCAGTATTGGTATTAGGGACAAATAAATTCTAGAAAATTTTTGACAGCATATGCATTAAACTCCTTCTCCTCCTAATCTTTTTATGAGTTCTGAAACAGTAGTTGCCTGAGTTGTCATGACAGCCTGCAATCCATTCATCATAAACTTAAATTTAGAGGTTTCCAGCTGTGTCAAAGGCACCCTGAGACTAACTCAGAAATTACATCTGTAATAAAAGCAAGGAATAAGGTGAGGCTTCTTTCAAAAATTAACATACCTACTTATTTATATATGTGTTTGATATACTATTCCAAAATAATTCTTTATACATTCTTCTGGATATACATGACTTTTTCATTTTTATTAGAACTTCATTAGAAAGTATGCCAATCTGCTTAGGAAACAGTATTCTACATCACAACATCATGTAGTGCACTGGGAGTTAAAGAGTTAATGCTTCAGCTCAGTGGACTGCCTATTTTCTGATTACCTGGTTCTCAGAAGAGAACAACATATCCCAGAGGACTGTTCACTGTTCTGTTTCCATTTTCTATTCATAGGGAAAGATAAAACTGCCGGTCAGTCATGAGAAGTTCCCTCAACCTTTCTGATCATCTCTGCAGCGTGTGTACTTCCTAGCCATCTCTCCTTCAGCACTAGTGTAAGGCCTTCAGTTTTTGAACACACTTTCTCTCATTTAATTTGAATTATTAGCTTTGATTCCAACTATATTGTATTATATTGTGCTATCTTGCAGTTTGATATCATATTTAGTAAATCAACCTTCCTCCTCAGATGGTTGCCACTGTTTTGTTTTTAGGCCCATCTACTTACCCTTTTCCCATTTTCTCCTTTCCCATGGTATGGGTCCATGGGTCCCTCTGCCCCCTTAGTCACGGAACGAGGCTGAACCAGCCCATAAACTGTTGACACCATCAGAGGCAATCTAGATAACCAGAACTGCCTGAAGTAGGCAAGTAAGTATTGCTTATAATATTGGACTGTAAGCAACAGAAGATGGAAACTCAAAGAAAATAATACTTTTGATACGTTATGAAACAGAGGAAAAAGAAAAGGTAGTATCTGCAGTGCAGACCAACATCTAAAATAACTTCAGTACTTAAAAAAAAGTATTAACATGACTGAAGAATTAATTAGAAGTCTGATACTTTCTGGAAATGAACGTCAGCATTTGTGCTGGCTTTACTGGATCCAATTTTAAGCAAAAAATTACTTAGATATAATGTGCTCTCAAGCTGCTCTCAAGAAGAAAAAAAATGAATTGTTAAGGATAATATTATTCCATTATTGTTTTAGTTACAATGTCATACACGCTGTACCTGTAGGTCTTGGAGTGTTGCCTCTTGTTTCTGGGCATCACCTTCAAGGTGTGATAAGCAGCTAAGTTTTTCCTGTTCCTCCTCCAGCCATGTTTCAAATGCCTTCAGATTTCTTTGATACCCTTGATGTAAGTTAAGCAATTCTTCAGCTTTTTTTACTGCCTCCTATTTGTAAAAAATATTTACAGATATGTATCTTAGAGTATCATTAACCAAGAAAATATAAATCCAGTAATGACATCAAGGTGAAGAGTTTTTATCTTACACTGAGTTTTCCTAAAATTCACGTGTGTCTGCATTCTGAGGATGGCTTGATCAAAAACAAGGAAAGAGAGCTCAAATGTGAGCATACATATATTTATTCTTAAAGATTTGTCATCTAAGCTTGTTATTTGTGAGATTCACTCTGTGATCACAATTAAGTAACAATCCAGTGTACAAAACCAAAAGAACTGTTTAATTTTTACACTGATTTAAGTTAATTTTACTGAGGCTGTCAAGAAGAGCTTAGAATTTTTTCTGATCTCTTAAATAAATAGATAAACTTTGCTTTATCTGTGTGTGCTCTAATCTTTTCCAGAATGGAATGGACCCACAAGGATCATCAAGTCCAACTCCTGTTGAATCTTTTGGCATTACAGTCAGTTTGCTTGGTAATAATGCTTGTGTTCAGCAGTAAAATTCTTAAATCATCAAAACCTTTTGGTTTACTTGATTGTCTAACTACATTTATTGCAAAACTTAATTATTATTATTTATGCAAACCAGAGGTATTCAGATATGCTTCCAACTTTTCAGTCACAATGAGTAAAATCATATTTAAACTAAGTCAGTTAGACTTTTGACAGAGAATTCCTCAAGCTATTAGCTTGAGTAATTTTTCAGATTCAGATCTTTAGAACCTTTCTAGAAAGATCTGAAGCTCAGTGGTACAAACACTAAGTGGTCACATACGTTAAGTTATAGCTTCTTCCAAACTCTTAATTTAACTGTAATTAAAAAAAAAAAAAAAAAAAAAAAAAAAAAAAGTGATGTGTTATAAAGAAAAACTGTACCCTTGTTCTGTCTTTAAGCAACTTATATCGCTCCTGAAGTTCCTGGAGTTCAAGCTGAGTGACATAATGCTCAGCCATTCCACTGCCTTTTACTTCAATCGTCTCCAACAGACTGCTGTGACTCAACACTTCTTCACTGAGTAGCTGTAAAATCAGAAGAGAATGATGCATTTAAGAATGAACAGCATTAAAACGAACTACAGATTAATCTTGCAGTTAGTCAGCCTTTTTTGTTGCTGGTATGTGTTTGTTGCTGATTCACTGTAAAGCAAACATACCTCTGCTTTGCTGAGGGCAGCTGCTTTTTCCCTCAGTTCAGCACACTGCCTTTGAGAAGAATTCATGCTGGCTTCTACTTTATCCATCCAGCTGGTAAACTGGCGAACATCATCCTGGTAACTTGTCCATTTGGAGAGAGCTCCTTCCAGTTGACTGTAATTTAAAAATACACTTTTTTTTTTTTTTTTTTTTTTTTTTTTTAATACTGTATGTTCTCATGCTAGTTAAATATTGAGATATTGCTATATGTAGTTATTATGGACCATGATATAAGTATCACAAGATAAACAGAGACACAAATGTTAAAATCCTACAGGATTTAATTAGGAGCACTGATTAGATGGTAAACAGAACTGAAGTTTTCAAACTTCTGAGATCCATTAAATGATGTAGCTAGGTGATACGTGCACGAAGTTTAGTAAATAAAATGGAATAGGAAGCATAAAACCTAAAATCAGAAATTTTCTGCAGCTGCATTGCAATGTTTAATTAGTTTGATTGTTTTAAATTGAAATATTTCCAACTAGTTATTCTCCACTATACAAGTCTGCATTTATTTTTCTGATTTTAGTTATCACTTTCAGCATTTCTTCTTTAATCATCGCTATTGGACACTGTAATTAAAGTATCTCCTGTGAAATTTAACAAGTGGAAAACCAGACAGTACGTTGATAGAACAACCATTACGCTTAATATTAAGAAAAATACATTTTATGCAATTCAAAATAAAACGTATAGACTGTTCATGAACACAGAATCCACTTTTAAAAGAATATGTTAATGAAGTTTAACCCCTCACTCTTGTCTCTCCTTTTTCTATTTAATTGAAATAGGTTATTTAAGGCTTTCAGACTTGCGATGTTAGGCACATGCAGTTATTTTCATTAATTTGACTCTTGAAATAATAAAACTGTGTATCAACTTTTAAAAACATTTGACAGTGCATCACTATGCATCTGACATGCTTTTTACCTCTTGCACCGGATACACGCAGACAGAAGAGAAGCCCAGCTGTCCTTTAGGGTATGTAGCTGCTGTTCAATCACTTGTACTCCCTCCAGAGAAGTATTTTGCAGAACAGATTCTCCTCTTGTCAGAATTATTTTCATCTGGATTTCCTTTTCTTGTTTTAATGTTAGCAGTCCCTAAAAAGTGAGTAGATTTTGTTCTATCTTTTATCACTAAATGGACATGAATATGTTAACTAGATACAAAATCTATGCAGATGCTTCCAGTGCATCAAAGATAGTGGAAACATTCTGAAAAGAATGTCATTTAGAGGGAAAATTGGAAGATTTATTCAGAGGAGAAAAAAAAAAAAAAAAAAAAAAAAAAAAAAAAAAGATGTGATAAAAAAACTCTTCTACAGAGCCAAAGTATTGTTCTGCAATACTGGGATCTGCCTGTAAAACAAATTTTATAACATAGAAACTCAGTAGCATTAACAACTGGGCAACTGAATTAAAAACTCTTAGCTTGCAGCATGTAAAATCATGAAAAGCATGAAAGCACGAACCCAAAGCAATGAACAGCTATCTTTTTGTGACATCCCTATATTTTGGAGGGTTTGTATCAAATTTTGAGCCACAGTCAAAATATGGACATCAAAGTGTTGTTTTCTCTGCACTGACTTTTATTATCTTCACAGTTTTATCAACATATGCTACAGCTGTTTACATACCTCCAGCTTTAACATTCGACTGTCCAGAACATTTTTGTCAGCAGTGGGATGACAGTACGACTCCAGCATGTGAATTGCATCAGCCACCCAGTCTTGGAGGTCCTTGAAATCGTGAGAGAACTGCTGGTGCTCTGCTACAATCCTATCCATTTTGGACACCTTCTCCTACAATTCATACAGCAATCAGAATCACTAAGTGTTAAAGGATTATTTATTTACCCATACCTATTCAAAGACTTAAAGATCTTGTGAAACCTATCCATGCACAACACAGATATAAGCATGTGAAGCTACGCCACTGCAGCAACATCACTTTATTGATATTAAAATAACCAGAAGAATAGGTCCAACCTTGACATAAAGTCAAGCTGTTGAAATAAGCTAAGAAAGTTAGGAAGGGATTTGTCTCAAACATTCATGGCTATCTAAGGAACTCTGGGATTTCCCTCACTGATTGGAGCAGATGTATCTTCTGCTTCAGACACCATCCTCACACCTTAACATTTCCTACAAGTTCTGTCCACATTAACCAACGTTAATAACTCATGTATCTTTCCCTTTCACGCTTCCAGTAAATCACACAGATCTAGGGATGCTTTATAATTTTACTCATAAAGACAGAAATTAAAAACAAAAATAATTCTGCAATTACTCAAGCAAGTGCTTTGTTAACTGAATTATTATCCCATAACAATTATTACTGTAGTAACCACAAGCCTAATTCAATGCCTTCCTCATGACTGGCATAATATGAAAAATGACAGTTCTGATATGAAGACCTAACCTGATAAAACAATAGAGATGGAATATTTAATGCCGAAGTTTCTTGCTGAGTACAACTCAGCAAAACAGTTAGGTTGAACTAATCGTTCCTACCCTTACAAATTACAGTATTATGACCTATGCTTCTTACTGACCCTTCAAAAGCAGTCTCATGGGTAATAATTTTAAAACAATGTTGAAGGCCAAACTCTAAGTTTTAAACAAAAATACAATGCAAACAGTCATCTTTACAGGATGTAATTCACTAACAACATTTCCATCTAAAAAACAAAACAAAACAGCCTAACAAACAAACCTACAACTCCTTTAAAGTATAAAAAACACTTTCCCAGGTGCCACTTATGTTTAGTTACTGAAAAAATGAAAATGAAAAGCACATTTCTTGAGGAGAAAATTGTTGACAACCAGGCTGTTTTTTAATTACATTTTTTGAAAAAAAAAAAAAAACAAACACAACACAATTGCATTTTATTGACAACCCATGGAATTATACAGGTCTTTATTTCTCACTTTCTAAAGCCAGCACAAAAGATCATTGCTCAGACATACCACAGAGTAGGGATGCAAGACAACTGTAACATTTCACATTTCAGTCTTATCCCACACACAACAAAGAAACAACTTAAGAGCAAATACAGTGAGTGCTTTACCTTTGTCAGATTGCTTAGAGTAAGGTATTGTGAAGACAATTGAGACACTCTGCGCATAAAGCTTTTGCTGACAGCTTGTTCTTCCAACAGCTGCTGAGCTTTCTCTTTTAGCCTGTTGAGCTGATGCTCGTGGCAGCTTATTTCCTCAAGGACAGACTGTAAAGCATAGGCACATAAATATTACAAGTGAGTGCAAGAAAGCAGACAAAAGAGAAGTTTGGATCGCCCATGAAAAACAGAAATGACAAACAGCAAGTGTACTGAAAAAAACACACCATACATTTATAGCAATAAAGCAGTGTGTCCTAAGACATTCGGAGATGCAAACACTAACAGAACAGGACCATCAAAAGCAATTCTTGAAAATAGTTCTCATCTTATTTAGAGAGAGATGAAGAATGACAGAATGATCAAGCTCTTGTAACACATCAATGAGGCCAGCAGAATGGATGATGAAAGTCTGGCTCTATTTTAAAAGTTGAGAAATCACCTGCAACTTTTGCTGTTCTCTCCTCTTGGAAGGAAGGTCATGGAGACGACTGCTACTCCCTTGTACCATCTTTTCTGTTGTGCTCAACCATTCTGTCAGAGGCTCAGCAGTCGCTTCAAAGTCTTTCATCTGGATCTCTAAGTTCTGGGAAAGCATGTGACGCACACACAAATTTATGAACAATTCCACTACACTGAATAAAATTGCAATGCACAACCCACAGATCAAGTACACAAAATATGCACTGTTACAGCCAAATATCACCTCAGCTGTTCAAAATAAGATGATACTGGCTCTGCTCCTCACACTACAGAGATACTGAAAGTTTGAGATAGTACCTCTTTAATACAAAACAAAGGTAAATGTTGGATGTTTACACAGTTGAGAAGAGGCTGAAACAAGTTTTATCTGGTCTGAAAGCTTTACAAAGCTTTGACTTTATTAGCTTTGAAGAGAAGTCTCTCACACAACCACGAGTGTATGAGGCAAGGCTACTTTAGGAAGTAAGTTATCTTACAACTGCCTGCAGTCATTCACACTAACCCACTTTTAAAGGCCTGCCATTATTCCTAGAAGCTGTTTGACTAAGCTTAACCTTATCCCAAGGCTTATTTCTGATCATATTTTCTTTCAATATAAAGTCTTGGTTTTAAATGTAGGCATTCCTTTAAGTGCCTGTATAATATTCTCATAGGGTTATTCTGCATAATTAAAATGAGACCTGAAAAAATGCATATGGAATAGAAACCTAAACAGGACAGTTTTTATGTCCTGGTTATTTTATTTATATGTTTTCAGACTGACTTCATTTTCTTTTTAGCCTTATAATTTTAACATCATACTGTAAGACTAGTCTCATGAGACTGAAAAATGCTGTGCTCAAAAAGATTAACATCTAAGGAAATCTTCCTTCCAATGTCTACCCCGAGATGAGAAAAGCTGCCTTCTTCTATCCAAGAATTTTCTTTGAAAAAAACTTATTTTACAACATACTAAATCTATTTACAATTTTTTGCTCAGCTGACTAGACATAACTGTTCTGAAATAGGAGGGTCTAAGAACTTTAATTCTTCTATGAAATGCAAGGAATTTTAGCTAAGACTTCTTGACCTTAAAATCTATGAAGTCAAAAGAGAGAACACTATAAAGCCATTCACCATATTTGCGAATACGTGCTGGCTGAATTGTGAATTCTGAACAGAGATGGGCACTGGGGTGTGTTTAGAAAGTTGTTCAAATTGTTTACATTTCATGAATTTGCAGTAAAAGTGATGATGTTTACTCACCATACTGGAGCTTCAGTCAGCACAGGTGTCAGAATTCAGGGTTTTAAGATTTTTAAAAAGAAAATATATTTTAATGTATTCTGGTAATCCAATACCTTTCTAATGCTTATGGTAATTTCAGCCATTGCTGTCTTTGCTGCTCTCAGTTACTCTTAACAACACCCTTCCACATGAAACACCCCAATTAAAGTAGGTGGGAAGGATGTAAGTAAATATGAGTAAAATGGAAACGGAAAAAAGACCTCTTGAAAGTAACTATTAATTATGTTGCATCATAAACACCTATTGCTAATATGAGAAATCTTAAGGATATCTATTAAGTAGGTGTGGTCTGAAACAAAAAGCAAAGAGGCAATTAAGACTCAATATTTCTCCGCTATGACTTTGTTCAATACCTCCAATGCAGATTCCTTCTGACGGAGGGCGCTGATAAAATTTTTCCAGTCTTCCTTAGCCATAGCGCATTTGTCCAAGATAACTTTAGCCTTTTCTTTTGGCAAAATAGAACACAGCAGTTCACCTTTGGATGCTACCAAGTTTAATTTCTGTTGTCCATTATCACTTTCTGATAAGAATTCCTAAAAACGATAAAAAAACCTTTCTGTTTGCATTCTGCAAAAGTCCTTTTCGTTAGCTTTGGGTCCCAGTAAAGGTCAATGGTAAGCTTACAGAAAATTTAACAGAAATAGGAGTTTACTATCTCTTCAAGCTATTTTATTAATTCATATTTCAGTTTATTATATTTTAATATTATTCATATTTATGAAAGACAATCATACATATTATAGAGATAATAGCTACTTAATCCAGAAGTGCCTAAATTATGTATATACTGATTCTAGGATTATCTATATCATCTGAACTTTGTAAGACATTACTGGTCTTTCAGTCGGGCATTACACTTCTTGAAGCATTCACAGTACAGAACACAGTATGGCTTTCATTTCAGGAAAGCAGGGGAACACACTGCCTTGCACACTGGAGACAGCCACACTGGCCATCCCATCAGTGTGTAGGGGTGTGGGTTAAGGCTTAGAACTTTAGCAACATCTAAACTGTGTGATTTATCCTCTATATCCTTATTTTACTTTGCCTGGCTCAAAGTTTCTTCTTCAGAGAATTCTTGCACAATCTTGGTGCGCAAGAACTGTATGGAAACCCATGTTAAAGAATTAGGTAATGTAAGGAAATAATGAGATTTTCAAATTCCAGTGTGCTGGAATAATATTCTTATAGCGTGTAATTTTTTTTTTTTAAGATTTTGTGAGCATTTAGGATTCAAATGAATTTAGCAGTCTCAAACATGAAGTTACTTTAAACTATTATTATGCTTACACGGTAGAAAAATATCATCAGGTTACATTCATGTTGTAAGTAAAGGGCTTGATAAAAAAATGAATGAATAAATAAAGATTCTGATTATGTGCTTCACTAGAGGTCCGAGAAGTGAATGCAAAGGGTCTGTAAGCTTTGAAATACTTTGCTCAAGCTCTTTCTTAATTAAAAATCAAAGATGCAATTGCCTTGTGACTTAATGATGTAAACTGTGCTAGCAGACAAAATAATAGCTTTTAACAAAAATAAAAATGGCGTTTACATAGGCTCCTATGACATTCCTGGAGGTCTTAATGCAGTTAATGCACGTAAAAAAAAAAGTCCATTTCCATCTACAGTAGCATTCACAAATAAGGAGGACAATCTAAGTCCTTGCGCAATTAAGAAGCTGAAGCAATAAAATAAAAATCTGACCAATATTGGAAAGTGTTTTTGCTAAGAACTCTTTTATTAATGGTCAAAATCTGCTCTCTTTTTTAATGCTTCATATTTACTCAGAAAAAAATCTCTCAGTTTGAAGTAGAAAAAAATTTCCACTTTTATGTGGTATTGTTCACCCTTTTAAATAAACCGTTTAAGCAAAGGAAAGTAAATTTAGCAGGAGCAGAAGGGTTTTGGTCTTGGTATCTTCTGTGAAACTGATAAGAATTTCTCCTGTTGTCCTGTCTATCTGAAGGTTTATTCTCATTATGCAATTCTAACTCTGTTATTTTTACTTAAAGCTATGGTTATATTTTACTCATAGAAAAATTTACTTGCTTTAATAAAGTAACATTTTAATTGGCATTCCTTTTCACATATTAGCTTGTTTTAACTTTCTGTGAAAAACATACTTCTTAAATACCTGCTTGCACTTTATACATTTTTACCCTGCTCTTACTTTATAAGGGGTCTACTACCATATTTGAGGAAAAAATATTTAGGTAACTTTAAAATAGTTTCAGATACTAAGTCCCAGATCTGGTGCCCCTTCAAGTACGCTCTCCTATCTTCAAAACATACTTTTTTTCCACATTGTAACATACATATATATATATACACATATATATAACACATATATATACAATGTCAACATTGTAATATATGAAATAGATTGATCTCCCTTAAGTGAATGATTTGTTGGCATAAATTTACCTGTGCTTTCTGTAGATTTGCTGAAGCTTCACTGATGTCCTGAGGTACATCAAAGCATTTGGCTGTGCTGACTTTTGCATTGACCAGCCACTGCTGAAAGTCCCTGAAACTCGTCCGAAATCTTTGCTGCAAGATCTGCTCTTTACTCTGACATCCCTTTGAAGCTTGCAGGCAGAGGCTGAATTTATCACATCAGGAAAGCAGAAGAGAACAAGGGAGGGAAGAAAGGCAGGATTCTGTTAGGTGACAATGCTTTTGCTTAGTTCTCTGAAGTGAGGTTAGGTTAATTTGGACTCCTCCCACCAACTATAAACACTTAACTGAGGCATCAGGAAATCCATTAGAAGTTTCAAATTCCTTAAAAGTGAAACATGTAAATTGGGTTTCACAGATACGACAGATAAGCACTTCTAGAGTGATTCAGTACTTCTAAGTACAAACAGTTTCTGCAAGACTTTTCCTATCTAGGCACAGGACATGGAAATACAGCAATTACAATTTGAACTTCAATGACATAGTTAAGTTTGTAACATTAGAAAGGATCAACTTGGATCATCATGCCCTTCTGCATTTACAAAAGCCAAAAAACTACAATCCCTGCAAGAGACAGCAGAATTTTGTGTTTGAAGTACAGATGTCAGTAGCTATAGTGACCTAAGAGAATGTAAGAAAACAGACAAAAAATTAGCTCCCCTGATTTAGATAAAACAAGAGTAAAATGAAGAATAAAATTACGAAATAAACAAACAAACAAATAAATAAATAGCTGTTACAGTTTGTTCCTTTTTCTGGCAAATTAACTACAGCTGTACCTCAGTTTCTTACAAAGATTCCTCTCACAATAGACCGGGTGCTGGCTTAAGCTCAGTTTGGTAGCATAGTTAGGCTCTTAAAAAAAAAAGATGAAGTGGTACTTTTTGCAATCTCTATTGACACCACTATAAAAAAAATGCTTCTAATCACTGTCGACTTCTGCTTCAAATTCTAAAATTCCAATTAATGATTCCCTAAAATGAATCTTGTATGCAAACACATAAAGGACTGATTACCTATAAACAAGATAAAAACATACCTGTTATACTCCTTAATCAACCCAGAAACTTTTGAAGAATGGGTACTCAAATCTCTAGAAAATCTACAAAGATCATTTAACTGAGTCTTGATCTTATCTATCACATGTTCAGACTTTATCAGAGCATCCGATGTTTCCTGTTAAAACAAAAGAAGTGAACAATATTTGTAATAAATAAATAAACAATTAAAGTTCATATTCAATTTCATTTACAATTCATGTGTATCCATTTTGAGAGTATTTTAACAATCAAACACACAGGAGCTCAGACATTCATTTGAAATTATGGGCTTCCAGAGGCTAAATTTCTTCAGTTCTTTTTAGTTCAGAAAGTTTTCATTGAAAAGTCCAAGACATGCATTTTGTCTTAATAAATGAGACACGGTATTGTCAATTAGCTGTGTATACATGAAAGTACATACAACTAAGGAATAGAAAATCATACCATAGAATCATAAAATGGCTTGGGTTGGAAGGAATCTCAAGGATCACCAGGTTCCAACTCCCATGCACAGGCGGGATTGCCAGCTGCTAGATCAAGTACTAGATCAGATTGCTCAGGGACCCATACAACCTGGCCTTAAATACTTCTGAAGATAAGGCACCCACAGCCTCTCTGGGCAACCTGTTCCAGCACCTCACCACTCTTTCAGTCCAAAACTTTCCACTAACATTTAATCTAAATCTTCTCTTTTTTATTTTAAAAACATTCCCCCTTGTCCTATCACTGTCTAACCATGTAAAAAGTTTATTTCCATCATGTTTATATACTCCCATTAACTATTGGAAGGCCACAGTGAGGTCTCCCCACAGCCTTCTCTTTTCTGTGCTGAACAAGCCCAGTTCCTTTAGCCTGTCTTCACAGGGGAGGTGCTCCAGTCCTTGGATCATCTTCACAGCCCTCCTCTGGACCCTGTCCAAAAGCTTCACATCTTTCCTGTGTTGGAGGCCCCAGACCTGGACACGGTACTCCAGCTAATGCCTCACGAGGGCAGAACAGAGGGGGACAATCACTTCTCTCTCGTTGCTGGCCACTCTTCTTCTGATGCAACCCAGAACACCATTCGGCTTTGAGGTTGCAAACCCAGATTGAGTTTACTATGCTCAATAAAAACTATTTTGAGCTGTGTCCAAAAAAATGAATTTACAAAATTTCACGAAGTTTCTAAAGCTTTGGTATTTCTAGAAGATTTCATAATTTGAAAGTACATCTTGTTACAATCCTGTGAGAGATACTGGCCATCACTGCTGCACTGAAAGACTTGCTGTGTAAACAGCTAAGTCAAAAAGAAACAAAAGCAGTTTTGTTGACTTAGCTAACGTCACTTGGAGAAACGTGATAACTACTCCTGTGGAAACAGTCCTCATGTTGATGTCCATAGCATCTCTGAGTCCCTAAGTTCAAGAAGGATAAGGAACTGCTTGAGAGAGTCCAGCACAGAGCCACAAGAATGATTAAGGGAGTGGAGCATCTCCTTTACTTGGAGAGGCTGAGAGCTGGGTCTCTAGCTTGGAGGAGACTGAGGGGTGACTTCAATAATGTTAAATATAAGGGTAAGTGTCATGAGGACGCAGCCAGGCTCTTCTCAGTGGCATTCAGTGACAGGACAAGGGGCAAGGGGTGCAAGCAGGAATACAAGAGGTTCCACATAAATATGAGGAAAAAAAAGGGAGGGTGACAGAACACTGGAACAGGCTGCCCAGAGAGGCTGTGGGTTCTCCTTCTCTGGAGACATTCAAACCCACCCAGTTGTGTTCCTGTGTAACCTGTGTTCCTGCTCCAGCAGGGGAATTGGACTAGAAGATCTTTCAAAGTCCCTTCCAATTTCTGACATTCTGTGATTCTGTGATACTGTAACCTCCACTGTGGAACCCTGCCAGCTACTCCAGCATAACTAGCAGTGTAGACTTGGCTCCTTGTCTCATTGCAAATGAGATTATTTGGGAATTCTTCTTAAACTAACAGAGAGAAAAAAAATAATCTTCTAGCTAGTTACATTCACTGCAGCAAAAATTCTGCACTGCAGGCAAACCAGAGCATTTGGCATGCAGAGATCAGTTTGACACTTTGGCTAAATCTAAGGTCTGATCTGGAAGAAATGTATGTACTGTTGTAAGAAACTGATCACATGCAAGTGAAGATGGATTAGAAAGAAGACAAAGGAAGTGGGGCAAGGAAGTTCTCAGTTGTGTTTCTGAATCTGCACAAAAGAATGACTGAAAATATGCATAGTAAATGGTTTGCAATTGCCTATCAGCACAAAATTGAATGTCTAGGAAAGCCACAAATCAGATACGTAAAAATACAGCAAAGGTTCTGAAAATACTTTTTGTCTCTGAAATTTGTAATATCATTTGCCACAAAGAGTATTTTTCACTGTAAAGTGTTAACTAACAGATACCCACTTACATACGTCAAAAGTGAAAGCACATTAGAACTGTTAGCACTGTTCCAGTGACTTGAATTTAACTTCAAATCCAACAATTATCAAAATAATTTGCTGAATTGCAAATTCCAGATCTAGTGCCATTATACCGCACATATCTAACAGGAACAGAGCTTGAGTACAAAATAACAGTGAGTCTGCTGAATCTGAGAATTAGGAAATGCATTTTTAACTTGTGGCCTTGGTTTACATGACAACAGAATTGCTGTGAGACAATGGAAAGAGAATGCTGCAATGTTGTTTTACATTCACAATAGGATCCATTTTCTTGGGTCAGAAATTAAGGACTACTGTCCTGACAACATTTCCTCAAATAATATAATTTTATATAGTAGGGCTGCACATAGCACATCTTGTATTTACTCTGCATACTTCTCCTTATCCTAAGTTTATAACTTTAGAATCTAAGTAAACAGCTTTACAGTGACAGTACATTCATAGCATATATAGTATTAGCAAAATAATGTCTTATGAACATGTCTTACTCCACTTGAATAGTGTCTTATTCCACTTATTAAAAAAAAAAAAAAAAAAAGTCCTCATAATTGCAGCTGTTTCTTGCTGACAATTTCATGCCCTATGTTCCTTTTTTGAAACATAACCATTTGCTTATTTGTACTATTATTTACTCCCGTGTAACTTCAACTCTATTACTGATACAGCTATGTACTGGCACAAAGGCATAAATCTTTGAATTCTGTGAAAGAGAAAGCCATAGAAATAACTTGGCACAGACTCTAGAGGAAAAGATTTATAATCTCAGCTTAAACAGAAGTTGTTCTGGGACTTTTTGACTGTTTCTTCAGTGAAGAGGACAGAAAGCAAGCATAAAGTAACTTTTACTGAAGGTACTTTGTTGTAACACAAGAAGGGAAGGATAAGATACTGTGTATCTTTACATCTGTGATTCATATGAATTAAGATACATACACAGAAGTATCTTGATTATTGTGAATACACATTCGTGTGTGTGTTGTATTTACATGTGAAACATTTGCTAGAAGAGCAAAATAAAGAGGAACTGCCCGTTTCTCTGAATTCCACTACATTCCACAGCAAAGCAGTCAAGTATGCCAGTTTCCAATACAACTTCAAATACAGGACAAGATCTTAACATGCATAACGTGAAGGACAGTTCAAGAAACAGAATGTATAAAATCAACACATGTGCAACAAACTGTAAGTAAGAAAGAAATCACTCCTGCTGCTGCTCAGCATGTAGGAAATGCCTCATATTTTCCCAGTCACAGACTTGGCTTGCAATGCTGAGCAGCCTGAGGAGTTCAGAGGCAGTTCCTTCGTTTTCCTACAGCCAAGCCCAAATGTTAACGTCTGAGCTCCAGGCAGCACTCGCTAAGCCTTGTACAGCAGACACCAAATAAATGTTTTCTGTAAACACTACTTGCTTTGAATACAGTTACAGAAAAGCTTGGAAAGTTTTTAAGGCAAATTTTCATAAATGCATTATACTATTTGCTACTTCTCCCATTCCTTGACTGTGCCACCGGGAAGAAGTTGCTTGTCCTCAGTCACTGCACATTTACAACCCAAAAACAGCTTGGAAAAGAGAAGCGAGCTTACTTTCTCCTTGCGCCAGCTCTCCACGATCTCGGCGTCGGTGTGACGGCTGTCGAGGGGAGTCAGGCTCTGCGACCAGGCAGCCAGCAGCCCGCCGAACCGCTGCACGGCCTCCTCCAGCCGCGCAACTTGCGTGGCGAACTCCTGCTCCGACACGGCCATTTGGCTCAGCACGTCCCGCAGGCTGCGCTGGCTCTGGAAAGCGCTTTCTTCCCACTGCTTCCAGTCCAACTGCAGGGCCTGCATCTCAGCGGCGAGGAGCTGGCACCCGCCGGCACTCGTGCTGCGCTTCGCTGCGGGAGCTAGCGTCTCCACTCGGCCGAGGCGGCCCGCGCCGATCTGGCGAGAATCTACCAGCTCCTGCAAAGCAACATCGCCATGGTAACAGGCCACAGCTGGGAAGGGGACACGCCACGCGTGGGGCAGCCGCAGTGCTGTGAGCTGCTCCGAGCTGCGGTTCCAGCCGCACCGCTTCGGGAACAGCCGTGCTGCGTGTGGAGCGGCACGAGACCAAAGCGCAGTCAGGAGCGGGTACGTGCTGCGTGCTGATTGCAAAGCCGTTCTGAAACCTCCATAAGCTTAGGGGAGGAATAACTGGTTTAGATACTGAAAAAATACTGCTTAGGTTAAGACGCAGAAAACAACTTTTTTTGCTGATGTTTTAGACAAGGAGCTGTTGGTGCCAGTTTTAAGAACAAAGCTGTGCTGCCCAGAAAAAGCATTCGGCAGCCTACTCGTGATCTGTGATGTGCCATAATTGGTTGCACATGTGGCTTTATGCTTTTGGTTGTTTCTTTCCGAATTCTTTCTACAACGGACTGTTTCAGCCTTACACAAGCTATATGATAATTTGGTAGTTTTCAGCTTTCAAAGTTGGAAAATGCAAGTATTATTCCAGTCACTATGTGCTAAAGTAATGTTATTTATTATCTTGTTAGTGTTATGAACTAGGAACTACTGTCTCCTCCCTCTCTCATATTATACGTGGGGAGTTTAAGCACAAAGGAGGCTAGAAACTATCCAAGAGAATCGACGTGTGTTTTTAAGTTGACCTGGCTGTCTGTAGCCTCCTCTAGTCTGTTCACTGGCCCACTCTTGTGTAGGATCAGGCTAAAACACTGCTTGTATGCTACATTCTGAAATGCATAACTTGCTCTCCATTGAATGCCTAGGAATGAGATGGGAGAGTAAGGAGAATAGATATAGAGAGGCAACCCTTATGCTTCCGGTGTTTTTAAGGAGAATGATCCTTGTACTATTTCATGCATCTCCAATTCATGCAAATCACAAAAGGTTCTATTTTACATTGATTTAGAAGCTGTACTTAAAGAGACAGCAGTTTTAAGGACGAGAACAGGGCAGAGCTCATTAATCAGTTAAGTTACAATCTTCTGTGATGCCTTTGGGCTTCCACTATTGAAAACTGTTTCCATGTATGGGGTGACTAACTCAGGTCTGTTTGTGCTTTCACTACATTAGCTTACTAAAGCTAAGGAAGGGAGGCAATAACACATAGCTTAGAAAGTGTGTTTTCAGCTCACTGGAATGTAGTCCCCACTTCAAATAAACAAAGAACAAGATGGCACAGTTTGAATGCTCTGGATTATAGGTTCTGAATCACAGACGAAATCATGGTAGATAACATTTCTTACATTGATTTTGGCCAACTTTTTCTGTATCACTGATGTATCTCCAGTTGCATCTGACCAGCGATGCAGTTCTTCCTTTGCAGAATGGAGCCAGTCTGTGAATTCATGCACTGCATCGAGGTATAGCAAATGATCCTTCACGATATCTTCCACTTTCTTCATTTTCTCCTATTGTTTAGAAGGAAAAAAAACCCAAAACAAACAAACAAAACAAAACCAAAAAAACAAACCATTAATGTACTTAAACACTTTCCTGGCTTTTGTCCAGATTTTATTGGTATAGAGAGCTGGTCTACATTGTTCTACAAGGAACAAGTTGTGATTTAGGTTTGTCTAGGCAGGAATGCTGGCAGAAACACTGCTCTTATTTAGAAGAAAGTCTCCATACATATTAAGCAGAGTCACAGAGTCCTCCCATATGAGCATTGCAGTTGAGGAGTACTGCTGTTTAAAAGTGCAACAGATGTTTAGGGTGCCAAGTTCTGTTTTAGCCATCACATCAGAAATAGAGGCCATGCCCAAGTCATCTTTTTTGTGCTCTTAGAGGACTCTTTCCCTGACACAAACATGCAATGATAGCATGGTTCCACATCAATATTTTAACATAATCTTCATGTGGAGCCAGTTTACCGTATTATAATCAGATGAAATAGTGTTCTGTTCTAGACTGGCCTTGGGTCTCACTATGTTGATTTGTTATTAAATTCATAAGAATTAACTCTCAGAAATGTTTATCAAAAATAACCAAAAGTGAACTGAGCTAATCATAAGGCTTTCAATAGCTTTCAGTCCTAGGTGAATACATAGATCTAGACCTAAGTGTCCTTAAACTCATTTCAAACAGTTATGAATTAAACAGAAGATATTTTTAATTTTGAATAACTCAACATTCAAATAATGATTTTCAAAATTAATTAGATTATTAAGCTTTGCTGTTCCTTCTGAAAATAATCATCATAATTTCTTGGAATGCTTCCTTGATGGTTATAATTAAACGACTGTGAACTAAAGTTAATCCTCAAAGTTTTCAAATCTTTATGCTTTTGATGCAACAAACATGAAAGAAAATGTTCACATGTGTCTGACTTAAAAAAAATAAACATAATCTTAAGGCAGTAAAAGAGCCCCATGGTAGGCAAATACACACCTTATTTACTTCATTTGTACCAAACTATAACACCATTAGAGCAAGAGCATGGAGGGAAAAACAATTTGAGTAGGTCTCCTCTTCTGGCACTGGCTTCTACCAGTTTCAGTCAGTACTATTCTCTCTCAGAGAAAAGACTACAAACTTGTCAGTAAGTCCTGCCATTACAGGAAGTGGAGAAGGGAGCAGCAGCTTTTCCTGGCATATCATGAGGCCAGTCTTATCCCGTCCTCTCTCTGTGGCACCAATTCTTTTCTCAGCTTGGTGGCCCTGTGCTGCTGTAGGATTACTGCTGCCCCACAGATGATGAATTTACCACATTTCACAGTCCTGTTCTCCACAGAGCAGAGGACAGACAGCCACCAGAAACACAGCACAGCCTCAGATTGGCAGGAGGAGACATAATACGTGTTCTGATGCAAGCAAAGTAGAGATACCTGCACCACATACTCAGCACATGAGAAGTGCTCTGCTGGGTCTGACTACTGACTCATCCAGCCAAATATTCTCCACAGCATCATTTATGGATAACACACAAACCTTGCAAACGTGTGGTCAGTTTCCCTTATACTTCTGTGACATTTACAATTACTAGATTAAGAACATAAGAAAGTTCATGCCTACTCCTTTTCTTCAGTGTGTGTTTGTAAATATATTGTCAGTTGCTTTGCCCATCTCCTTTTTAAAACTCCTGATAATAATACATAGCAGCAGATTGTGGAAGTTTGCTTACCTCTACTTTAAAGAGTGGAGACATCACTAAAAAAAAAATCCACTAGGTTTAATAAATACCTTTTCAAACAGTCAGATTTGGTGACTAAAATTTTTGTATAACCATTACCTTCATTATAACCTGTGACTGCATTTCTCCCTCAGCTTTCTTCACTTCAAAAAGATGAATCCTACCCTGTATATGCTCCTCTCGTAACAATTCAATTTACAAAATAAATCACAAAAAAAATGTGATTTTTTGTGGTCCCTTGGATTGTAAGTGCAAGTTCTGAATTCAGAATCATGCAATCAAGTTTCAGATATTTTTACCCCCCAACAGATACTGCCTTATATTTATCTTCATTGAAGTACACCAACCACCTCTTTGCCCACATGCTCATATTTTTGACAGTTCCTTTGGAATTGTCATTGGACTGTCCAAGATAACTGCATATTATTTCCAAGAGTCACTCTGCACTCCCTTTTCCAGGCACCAAAAAAGAAGTTAAACAAAACTAGCTCCCATATAGTTTGTTGGAGAATCAAAGTTAAACCCAATCCAAGTAAACCCAAGTTAACTCTTCTCCATTCTGAAACAACCACTAGCCTTTTCTTCCTACTCTGGAATACATTTTTACTCCATCAAAGAACTTTCTTCCAATGCTGTGGTAGCTTACCTTTCTCCCTTTCTCATATAGCCTTTTTTGTGGAACCTTGTCAAAGGCTTTTAGAAAACCCAGAACCCACTCTATCACTTTTTTTTGTTTTGTTTTTTTTTTGTTTTTGTTTTTGTTTTTTGTTTTTTGTTTTTTTTTTTTTTTTAATGTGCTTATTGGCATTTTAATATTACTCCAGCATATTTGTGTTCTGGTTTCTGCGGAGACTGAGCTGATTTTTCCTTCATAGTGTCTGGTATGATGCTATGGCTTAACTTCAGGGGAAAAACAATACTGATAACAAAACAGTTTTTTTAGTCATTGCTGAGCAGTGCTGTGCTGAGCCAAGGACATATCAACTTCTCATTACTGTCCTGTCAGTGAGGAGGGGTGAGAGGGCACAGGTTGCTGGAAGGGGACAGAACCAGAATAACTGACCTAAACTGGCCAAAGGGACCTTGCATGCCATATGACATCATGCAGAGAAAAACTTAAATGGTGAGAAACTGGCCAGGCAGGCAGCTGCTGCCTCAGGACTGGCTAGGCATTGGATGTTGGGTGGTGAGCAATTGTTTGTGCGTCATTTGTTTTGTCATAGAACATAATATATATGATAATATATATTATAACTGTTATCCTTTTTTTTTTCTTCCCTCCCCCCCCACATCCCTCATCTTAGAAAGTAATTTCTATCTCAACCCATCCATTCTAATTTGCTTTTTTCCCCCCAGTTTTCTTCCCCATCCCACTAAGAGGAGGACGAGTGACTGAATGACTGTGTGCTGATCACCTGCCTGCCAATTTAAACCACAACCATTTGTTAAAGTTATGCTTTCCAGATACCAAACTGCAGTCTATATTTATCCAATACTGTCCTCCAATTTCATTATTGAGTGCAGCCCTCCAGTGACTTCAGCCATGCTCATAAGACTGCAGTTCCCCATAGGGCCTCCCTTGAAGCTGGCACTGACACAGGCTGGCAGAGTGACCCCTCCTTGGCCAGCTTTTTAGTGCTTTCTGTTTGAGCATTTCTCAAGAAACCACAGCTGAATGCCATTTGCCTAAGGGTAGTTATTAATATCTAATTCCTTGGTTTAAGATTTCCCATATGTTTAACAGAAAACTCTCTCTCTTGCCTGCCTGCTGTAACAGAAATCCAGGTGTGAGAATATCCTCAATGCCTTCAGTAGAAAGGTACAATGCAAATTCTTGGAGCTTCTCTGGTACAGCTTTTTTTCCCTGGGTGCATCTTTGACCTCTGATTGTCAGCAGTCCCAGCAATTCCCTAGATTGTATCCTGGTTTAGATAGATTTAAAGAGCAATCTGCCATAAGCTTGATGCAGCATCTCCTTCCAGAAGAAGACGTTAAAGTCTGTATACAATTTCTTGTCCACATCTGGCCTGTTTTGTAGAACAAGATGTGTACAGCTATTCCCAGACAGTCAGTCCATCTGGAAGACTCTAGTCCAGTTAAGACAAGTAATTGTTGAAAGAAAAATAATCTGTTCTTAAACCCACACATAGGATTTTTATTTTAATTTTGAGGAACAAGGAAAATTGCCCAAGAAATTAAATTTATTGATGTATATAGATTTTAGGAGACACTGCCATGCTAACTTGTGATGCTTTCTTTGTACACAAGTTTAAACAATTTTAGTGGATCAATTTTTATATTGTTCCAACTTCAATACTCCTGAAAGAAGCAGTTAGACAAGCATGAAAGTGCGCTAATTCTCTAGAAATAGGATTTGTTTTTTCCAACTGGAAAGAGTAAAGAAAGCAAAAGTTCATCATAGAAAAAACCTGTCAGTGTGCGATTAGGTGGTAATTACAAACAAGAGAAATCTTACCCCAGAAATTAAAGTGAAAAAGACAGAAGCAAACTTGTATTACACTTTTTGGCTTTCCTATCTACGTTATAAAAAACAAAGAAACAAAAATGCACAGATTTTTTTCTAAGCAAGTAAATTCATGTATTCTACATTTAATGTTTCTTCCTATCAGATAACTCGTTAGGTCTTCTGTTTTGCTGTGTTTTTTTTTTTTCACTTTGGCTTTCTTTATTTTACAGACAGCATATTACTTCAATGTAGGACATCAGCAGTATTCTCAATACATGAAAACCCAGACAGTACTTCCTATCAGATTGCTAAAGGTGTGTATATTGTTTACTTCAATCTCACAGCAACATTTGTTTCTTATTATGTGGCCTCCTGCTGGTGTAAAGATGCTGATGTGAAGATGCAGACAATCTCAGAACTACTGTTACCATTCTGATTTTCATGGTGGAAGGGCTTCGTGAGCTGCTTTATCTTTCCTTAGAAACCAAATAGTGTACCAGTATAACAACTGCAGTGATTAATGACTTGAAATAACACAAAATACTAGCATATTTTTGAAAATAATATTTCTCTTTCTGACCATATTTTCTGCTCGAGGAGACATTCCATTTTTATCTTTCTAGGTTAATGTGTGCTAGGAATGAAAAAAAAAAAAAAAAAAAGAACTAGATGAAAATAAATATGGAATACTCTCCAAAGTATTATCGTATACATGAAGCTATTATTGTATATGTTAAACTAGGAATAA
Organism: Centrocercus urophasianus; assembly: GCF_019232065.1. Classification (NCBI taxonomy): domain Eukaryota; kingdom Metazoa; phylum Chordata; class Aves; order Galliformes; family Phasianidae; genus Centrocercus; species Centrocercus urophasianus. The sequence continues at coordinate 55,090,518 of NW_024884142.1, read as the reverse complement.
AACATATGCTCTTCAATGTTCAAAAAATCATAACCGTACCAGTTTCAATTTCCAATATTTTTTGCATTCCACTGAATATTTAGTAAACTACACACAACACTTTTATTAGATTCAACTATAACAAAAGGCAAGACTATTCAAATACATTCTGTCTTTCAGGCACTATAAATGAAGAAAAATCAAAAATTTAGCCTTATATACAATTGTTTAAGAATTTTACCTGAAATGGAAGCCTTTTCCTTTATCTTACCTTGGCTACAGTTGTGATGTCATTAAACTGTGTTTCCAGTTCTTCTTGAGCTGCTGCTCCAAAAGAATCATCCTCGGTTTTTTTGTAAAGTTCTGCAGTTTTTTCAGCAAGTTGCTGGAAATCACCAGAGTGATCCTCTATCTCAGAAACAATAGCCTGGAAGTAGTCCAGCTGTGCAAACTTCTCCTTCAGACCTATCTGTGGTTCTAAAGGCTGCTCCACTTTGTGATCCAGTTTCTCTAACCACTGCTCCAACTGGCTTTTCTTTTCCAAATACTCATTCCATTGGCTGATGAGGGACTCTAAGCAGCTTACATTAAAAGAAACATATGCATTACAGATGAGAACTTTCAAAAGGTCTAAGCAAAAAATGTCTATTTATACCGTTAGACTGTGTAGTCATCTATAATATGTTTAGAATATGCTGTTTCCTCCATCTTGTTTTAGTTTTCTTTATCAGCTTAAATCCAAGATATTCTAGAATTTGTGTGTTCTTTGCACTACTGCTACATATAACCTGATAAAACTGCTTCTCTAGTACAGGTTACATGAGCAACATATCTGTCTCATGCTAATGAAATACATATTTCATTGTCTGCATAGCAAAGTAAAACATAGAGCATTAGTGAAGCTTATTATGATCACAGAAATAAAACGTAAAGTTATTGACTATTAAATTGTATTCCAGAGACTTTTTGAAGAATAAGTCAGTTATATATAGTCCATTTTACCACTAATAATAAATATATATATTTACCATTAATACTGAGAAAATATGTATTCTTTTATATATATATATTTATATATATATTTATATATATATTTATATATATGTATATACACCTTTCTTTATATATTGCTCCTCCTAGCAGATCTCCCAGTCTCTCTGGGACTTGTATTGAGGAATGCATTTCTGATTCCATTGGACTTAGCAGGAGTCATGACTATGGTAAGGATTTCATTCAAAATATGATAGTCTCCCCTAATACACACAATATTTTATGACATAAATTTTTGAAGTTAGAATAAAACCATAAAGCATCCCATTACAAATTTCTAGATCAAAATGTATTACTGTTTTTGACTATAAGAGACATCAATTTTAATTGAAGAACTCCTGTTTACCTGTATCATAGCCCCTTCCATAACTGATATTAAAGACAGAGATACGTTGGCACTTAGCTGTTTAAAGTACAGACCTATGACAGTTTTCTGATGCAGAGAAAACTTTGATGTTATTAGAAAGCTAAGGAAATAGGATCATGCAGAAGTCCATTTTCTATCCAACATTGATTAGGAGGATGGAACTTATATTGCTTGTAAAACTCATAGATGATAAATAGGGAAGGGCTGCTGCTAGCTTGAATAACAGAATTTAAATGTCAGATGTTCAAAGAAATGAAAGGAGGGTGGAATTTGGTAGTGAAAAAGTATCTTTGCATAGGAAGAGGTAATCAGATCTACAAATACAAAAATTGAGAATAGCCTGGTTTAGTACAACGGAAAGCAATTCAGAGATTTCAGAGGACAAAAAATAAAATAAATTTAAGTAATATGGTCCAACTGGAAACAAAGGAGAAACTTGTTCTAGAACAGATTGGTAAGAATGATGAAGGAAATCAAAAGTAATGATATTCTATTCAGAAATTATATTGTGTCAAATGCAGGAAAACATAAACCTACTTTCAATTACTATCTTTTCTGAATATTAGATCCTCCTGCATGACATATTAGATTGCATGAGGAATGACTGTGTAATCGGAGACAGCCAGCACAGCTTCACCAGGGGAAGGTTGTTCCTAACCAATCTGGTGGCCTTCTATGATGGAGTGACAGTACTGATGGACAAAAGGAAAGCAACTGAAGCTATTTACCTGGTCTTGTGCAAGACCCTTGACATGGTCCCCCACGACATCCTTATCTCCAAATTGGAGGGATGTGGATTTGATGGGTAGACCACCTAGTGGATAAGGAATTGGTTGAAAGGCCACAGACAAAGGGTGGTGATCAATGGTTGTATGTCCAAGTGGAGGCTGGTAATGAGCAGCATCCCCCAGAGGTCTGTCTTAGGACCGGTGCTCTTTAACATCTTCATCAGTGACATCAATGATAGAATTGAGTGCACCCTCAGCAAGTTTCTGATGGCACCAAGCTGAGCGATGCGGTTGACACAATGGAAGGAAGTGATGCCATTCAGCGGTACCTCAAAGATGGGCCTGGGAGTATATAGTGGGTTTCAACACAGTAAAATGCAAGGTTTTACACTTGGGCCAGAGGAATCCCAGGCACATATATACAGACTGGGAGGAACAATCCTTGAGAGCAGCCCTACAGGGAAAGACCTAGGGGTCCTGGTAGATGAAAGAGTGGGCTCCTGTGTGCTGTAAGATACTACTCTTTGGTGCTAAGCAAGGTGTCAGGGTTTGACCCATGTTTTTCAGTGAGTTTTACCTCTGCCAGCTCATGGATGTGCTGATGATGTCATTCCATACATCCTTCAGTTTTTGTAGCTCTGTCTGTATCACCTTTTGTCCTTCCTCATTGCTGCTTCTAAGTGCTTGTTCTCCTTTGCCAATAGCCATGTTCAGCTTAACTTCACCATCTCCTTTGAGTAAGAGAATCTCCTGTGGGGCAAAATAAATCAAAATGTTAAGTGCAATCTGCTGGCAGCTGAAGGCTGTCATTCTTTCAGCAGAGAACACAATTTCTGAACTCGTTTACCCTTGACAAACATGTCCAGAATGAATTCCTGTTTTTCTAGGTGTCTATCCCTTATTATATGCAAGGAATCTGGTGGTTTTCCCTACAGTTACACAGGTATTTCACTGTCTTAGTCATCCTAAAATATTGCTTACATTGCAGCAGATAATGAGTATTTCAAGGACTGCACAGAAAGACAGCAGCACACAGCTTGACTAATCTTTCCAACTGATGTCTATCTAGCCTGTTCTCGAAAACCTCCTGTAATATATATATGCCACAGGCTTTCTAGGTGAATAATTTCAAGGCTTTCTCCATTAGACAGCTTTTGAATCTGAATACACACTTCCACAGTTGGTCATTCCTCTTTAAATATAATACCTCACATCCCTCTCCATTAAACTTCGTCCTGTTTCTCACATTGCATCTCCCAGCTTAAGGTGGTTTTAAATTCAAATCATCTTCTTTATAACAGTGTAAAAATACAATACAAAAATACAAAAAAAAAAAAACAAAACCAAAAAACAACAACAAAAAAACCCCATTCCTCTTCCATTGATGTGGCCCTCACATAGTTATAATCTTGATGATACATAAAGTTCAGTCCTACTATTCTTTACCTGAATTTGTGTCAGACGTCGCTCTAGCGTGGCTTTGCTACCAACTGTACTCTCAGCCAAGGCCAGTTTTTCTTGAACCTCTTTCACCCATGACCACATGCTCTGTAGTGCTTCCTCCAGAGTGAGGTGCTCCTGGAGTGCAAGTTGACATGTTCGCAGCTTGTCCTTGACAGTTTTGACCATGTTTTGATAATTGGTGAGATGTTGAGAGGCCAGGCGCACTTCCCTTCCTGCACCATGTCCTTCCTCATTTAAAGCCTGTGCAATTTGGGCCAGCTTTTCGCAAGATTCCCTGAAAGAAAGAATTGAGATTGCAAATCAATTTCAAAAAGCATATGACATTGTTGTAGCAACTATGAGAAGTTACGAAGACTGTTCACATAATCACATACTCCACCAGTGTTAGAGATGGTAGTTAACAGAAAATGTAGCTGGGAGAGATTTAAAAGAAATATTGTATACTGATTCATATATTTACTTGTGAATAGGGCAATTTATTGCAGATTTTGATGCTCCAAATTGTGATACTGAAATCTTTCTTTTGCACATTTAAATAAAAAGCTAACTTATTTTCTTTATGGCTCTCAGACTTCCAGTTCTGCATGAGTTACTACCTTTCTGCACGTTCCAAAGCTTCTCAGCAGTTTATAGACTTAGGTGGGAATGCATGATGGTCAGGCCATTTGCCCAGGATTAGATACTGAATCTGGGGTTGGGTAGAAGGCTCAGTAAAAAGGATTAAAACTCTGGCCTTACACAGCCTCAATCTCAAACTTCCGGATAACCTATGATTACAGGAATTTACATCAGACCAAGATGTCTTACATCAGGCTCAAGTAGACAATGACCAAGTGCTTCCTTTTAGCGTGTTGTGAGGCAAGAACTACTTGACTACCACTTGAACTACTTTACTGCTATTTCTTTTATATCTTGACAAACCAAATAGCAATTTTAAAAAGTTTGTAAAACCACAGTATACTAAAAATGGCAATTACTTCATCACCCACTGGCTAAGTCTGAATTCTAGAAATATTTCACTGCCGATGTGGATGCTATTTGAGCTCTTAATACAAATTCAACTGTATCAGATCCAACTAATCTGGTCAGATATGAATTTCACAGAACAGAAAGAAAGAAAATTTTATAAATGGATATGGTATGTTTTTACTATTCCTTCTACTAAATGTTTTTAACAGAGGAAAAAAAATAAGAGTATATTAAGAAATGTACCTTGAAGCCAGCAACTCTTCCAGAAACTTTTCTACTTTCTGCACCTCCTTTTTCTTCTCAGGAATAAGCTCTTTGACCTCTCCTAATGCTTCTGTGCTCATTCTTTCTTCCATGTCATGTATCCACAGGCTGAATTTCTTGTGCTGTTCTTCAAAGCTACAGATTAGATAAATATTCCCTTAATTTCTTGAGGGGAGTGAAGTTAGTAAGAAGTTAACTCAGTTCTTTCAGTATCCACAAGACTGAGAAAACAAAGCTAGGTATCAATTTCATTCTTAGCGAATAGGAGTTGTACAAAACATAATTCCACAGTGACTAGTAATCTAAAAATATTCGGCAACTCTCTAAAAACGTTCAGGAAAATCATGGGAACTGCATGAGAAAAGTAGCCTTCAAAATTTAAAGTGGCAGTACTTTTATTTACTACTAGTCTCAATGAAGACAGTAAAAAAGAAAAAATATTCCCAGATCCTTATAATAATATTGTCCGAGACAAATGAACAAACAGATGGAAATGGGCTTTTACTCAGTACTGACACACACAGTACCTGAAGTTTTGTGTTTTCAGCTTCACTGACAAAATAAGTGGAATCTGGACTGTTGAGAACTCAACTCAGTATGCTCTGCACCCAAGTCCCTGATTGTAAACTTTTTACTTATATGAAGGCATGTCATCTCATCTTGATCTCTTACCCTTTATTGCTACACTAAATTTGCTTTCAGCTAGCAGCAGTTTTGAATCTAATTATACTTAAAAGCATTTAAACTCTCAAAATTCCAATTAAAAGGGCTAAATTAAGAATGTTTTCTTACTAGCTTTTTGGGAAATATGTTCATTTGGAATGGTATAGGACAGGCATATGCTTTGTAGAAAGCACACACTATCTTCAAACATCCAGGCAGAACCTGAAAATTCATTTTTTCATTCCAGGAAATTGCATTTAAATTACTGAGATTTCAACTATTTATTTGGGATCATATGAGCTCACAATTCTTCCTCATATATGACCTGTTTTTTGTTTGTTGCTAAATATTTCCAAAGAAAAAGAGCAAACAGAATTAGTTAACAGTAAATTGCAATTGTATTTCTACAGCTTGAAAATTTCATGCAGTCTATCTGCAACTCACCTTCCCAGGTATGAGGCACAAGCTTCCAGAGCCTGCTTATCATTCAGACACTGACTGAGGAATTCTTTGAAGTTCTGATTAGACTTTGCTACTTGCTCCTGAATATGGATCACAGCTGGTTGAGGTAAGCAAGTGTACAAGTTTTCTCCTTCCTTGGAGGCAGCATCTAACTTGTTTTGCCCCTCACTGAGGGAATCTAGCACAATCTGTATGGTGAAAGAACACTGTTCAAACTTTCAAGACTTAATAAAGACAAGCAAAATTTATATTATAAGTGGTTAGATTTTAATAAGCTAGGAACCATGTCTGGTGAGGAAAAAATTCCAAGTAGAAAGTTCAAATAAAGTGTTTTAAGTGGTACTACAATTCACAAAGCTCAATTTTCCTATCACAAAGTAGTTCTGTCTTCTCTGAAGTAAGCTGAAAATAATAGGTATTTTAGAAATTACGTTAGCTGTTTATATATTATATTTATAGAATATTTATCTAATATATAATTTTATAATATATTTTATATATTTGTAAAATTATATTTATATAATATATAAAAATATTATATATTATATTATATAGCCGTTTACATTAGCTGTCTGCTATATTTGTTCTCTATCCCAGCAAAAAATCAATACAGGCTATATTTGACACAACATGGTTCATCTGAAGTAGAAAGTATAGAAGGAATAGAAAAAGGAAAAGAATGAATGCAAAACAAAAAAAATGAAACAATAAAAATCACAAACAAGAATGATTCGGTTATACATAAACTTCAGTCCGATCTTTCAGAACAGTAAACAATTTCCACTGTATTTCCTCTAAAGTATGCATTGCTGTGTTGATTTATTTTTATATTATTTTTCAGAAATAAAATCAGTGAGTACGATGGTTTCTACAAATTATTTAAGAGAGAAAATTTGATATCTATGCATAGTTATATCACTTGTTACTGGTTTTTGATTTGTTAACTATACCTGCAAATCATGCAGCTTTGCCTCTATGACTTTGCTATCTCCAGACCTGTCAGATAATTCTTTTACTGCAGCCTTCACATCAGAAAACCATTCCTGGAATTCTTGCATAGTATCTATTTAATAAAAAAGAATAAAGATTGTATTTTTTTTTACAAAGCATCTTTATCACAATACTGCTGATCCAGCTGCCTTTCCCACTTAATTTATCCATCTGGTCCCCCAGGTAAAAGCTAAAAGGATGAATCTCACTGTCTTCAGTGACCTTGGGTAGCACAATTCACAAAACATCCAAATAGAACACTTACACTGGGCTTCTCTTTATAGTTGATGGGAAAGACAGACAATTCCAGGCTGCTATTTATTCCAACTTAACGTTAGATAAACATCTAGGTTAGTATCTTAATGTCTAAGATATAAAATTGCCTGTTTCTCTCCAATGATTTTTCAGGAAGCCCAGGAACTTCTTCAGATGGGAACTTACTATCTCCATTTGGCTAAATAAATTTCCAACTGGTGAATACTCAAAGTGTTTGTGTGTAGTAGAGATGAATACTAAAACAGGAGAATCTGAGACTATGAAGCAGCAACATACATAGCTATTGAAGAAAGTAAGCTTGCCTTTCAGAAATATTTTATGTTGAATTCTGTTTTTGTATAATGCTTGGTTTTGTAGCAAATGGGATATGGCAATCTGTTAACTTTTTGAAAGGCTGCATACAAAAATAACGTTATAATTGCAAATGACATCACTGGAAACTCAGGCAGGCTCCCAAATGATTCATGACTGTGGGCTAATGGTTTGTTAGCAAGACTCACAGAGGAAATGTTTTTCCAAGCACTCTTGTATGTTGGCCTGTGTTCTGGAACAGAGCTGATTCACAGCTTCATACTTCTTTATTAGTGAAGTGACAGTGCCACCAAGAGTTTCTAGCTCTACAGAATGGTACTTGCGACACAGTCTGTTGAGGTTCTCACGGGTTGAATCAATGCTGCTCTGCTGGAGCTGCAGGTCTTTTTGTGTTTCCTGAAAATGAAGTTATAACACAAATATGACATCTGTAAAGAAACAATAGAGCCCTCTACTTTCTCAAGCATTCTTTCTCCTCCTTTATGCTCTTTCCTTTTATGGTGCGTTACAAGTACTAATCATAATCAACAGAAGTACTGGATCAAGGTTCCTGAATTTTCCAAATGAGATGAATTCTTGAAACTAAACAGTCAGCACAGAAATATGAAAGTGCTATTTCACATGGCTTGATATTTTATTTTTAAAATAATAAGTGTAAAGCATGTTGAATAACAATAATAATTTTCAGCACAGTTTGGAATTACACCTGAGATGCACTATGACATTGGAATTTGCTGGGACTTCTGAATGAAAGGAAGTTTTTGTCAGACTAGAGAGGAATATTCATCATCAAATTGAATTTCAATTGGCTGGTATATCAGCATTAACCCAAGCTCATAATGGAAAAAATCTCAGCATGGTTTGTCACAAATACACCTCTAAGGTATTTACTTTTTTTAACAAGTGAAAATGAAATATAAAGCTTAACTGTTGTACCTAGCTAGTAAAAATTCCAACAAAAAACAAAGTTAATCTCATTAAGAAAAAAGTATGTTCATTTTCTTCAGCACTGACCTTTACTAGATTTAGAGCTTCAAGGTCCAGGTTACGTGAGCATCTTAAAAGTGTCTCTTCCGTTTCTATTAACCAGTGTGTCATCTTGTCAATAAACTTCTGTAACTGCATCTTCTGGGAAATGAAATCTTTTAGTGTCTCTTTTGCTGTCTGTGACATTTCTTTGGCATGTTCCAGTTTTTGCCTTAAATCTGATTCTATAAACTAAAAGCAAAGTGTTAATTTTTAAAACATTTAAATTAAAAAAAATACACACTATACATTTTACCAATTAAAAGTAAACCAAAAACTCGTAAGTTCATATCCACAACTATTCTACTGTATATATGTGCATTTTATTATATTTATCACATTCAGCAATTAGATATTTGCAAAATAACATGCTCTAGGTTTTGTGTTATGAGTGATCAGATATTCAATTTATTATAAACATAACTTAAATCTGAAGCTTCTGAACCGCTCACACAAAGGAAACATTTAGGAGAAAATAAGCATTTCCACACAGTTTAAGCATCTTCAGACTACAGGGTTCTGTTCTATAATTAGGCTAATGTTTATGATCACTGCATAATATGGACAAGACATGAGTGTTAGATTATGTTCAGTTAAAATCTGATATATATTTTAAAAGTAATTGTGTATTATTACATTTTCCTGGAAATATCTGTAGAAATCACAGAAGTCAGTTTATCTTATAATACTTCTGACATACTGAAAGCTTAGTTCTTGCATACCAATTTCCTTTTGAAATCTAACATCTAAAATAGTCATATTGTTGTTTTGCATGTGCCCAAAATATGGACCTACCCAGTCACAAAAGTTCAGCAGCTCACTTTCAGTGACCTGTTTTACTCCACTTTAGTAACAGCTAGCTCAGTGCATTAATTTCAGACTACTAAATAATAATTCTGGTTTGATAAATACACATACTTCCACTGCATTATAATTATTTTAAGGAGGCAAAATGTGTTCGTGCTCACATATGATTTGGCTTAAGGTTGTACATTGTAGAGATTATCTGAATCAGATTTGTCCAGCTACCTTCTGAGGTACTTATTCAATTTTGACTTGATAAAAATACTTTTACACCTCTAGTGTTCAATTACTTCATGGCATTCTTTTTCAGAAAAGTCTAAAATGAAGAATATGGAAAAAAACATACAACAAACTGATGCCCACAGAGTGTTGTATCTGTCGCCTTCAAAGAAAAAGGCAGTACAGGAGAGACAGAAATTTCAAAAGGAGTTTCTTCTTAGCCATTTGAACAGTCTGTGAATCACAAGAACTTTGTTTTACCTGGAGATCTGCAGGAGGCTCTTGACTATGAGTCAGTTCTTTGAGTTCTGAAATTTTAGAGCTAAGCTCCTCCAACTTCTGTTCTTTATCCTTGACTTGAGACTGTCAAAGAGATTTAGTCAAAGTTTCATACCATACTATAAGGTTTAAAATCTTCAGAAGACTGCTCTATTAACTGTTGTATTGCCTTTCATTTTACCAGTATTTAGCAACTAGCAGCAAATACAATTCTATTGGTTTCCTTCACTAAAACACTACTATTTCTTTTCCTTCATTTGACTTACTTCAGAGATCTCTTCCTCTCTATTAAATAATCACACACATTTTCAATATTTAAAAGGCTCTAATAGTTTTAGTATCATAAATAATAAAGCTGAATAAAAATGGCAATGTCATTGTTTATTTCACTGGAAAAATCTACTGTTGTTGTTAGATTCCATTTAGTGTCATGCACAGTATAACACATTCCATCTGGTTTTAATTAAGGAGAATGGAGCTCAAAAAAAAAAAAAAAAAATAGACACAGAACTAAATGTCAAAAATTAAAAATAAGAGCTAACTTAAAAATGCTGTTGTATACACACTCACACATCAGGACATTATATTTATTGCAGTCATATAAATCCAAATTACAAAGAAATATTATATTTATTAAAGAAGTAATAGCATTGTGAAACAGGAAATCATAATTTGTACAACTGTAGTTTTGAAGTATTAGGCAAGAAATCAGGGTTGTTCAGATTACCCAGACTCATTTCTATAAAAATCCAACAGGACACTCCAGTTAAAAAATTGGACTATGGATTTCAGGTTTAAACTACTTCACTTCTGTGCTGGAATAGTAGAAGTTCATCTAGCCCCAGTAGAACCTTCCAGTGGTATTTTGTGCTAGGAACATATAACATTAGCTGACTAATTGAGAAATGGAGCAGTGCTATGAAGTGTGTGAGAGGTACGCTCATTTTTTTTCTATCCGCCTTCATCTATTTCTGATTGCTAAATGGCCCTTGTAAAAGACAGCAGAAAAAATGTGTTATGAACTGTGCATTCTATGACTGCAAGTCTGTGCACAGTCCTGATGCCTTTTGCTATTCTGGCCCTACTGTGAATCAGGTATACCTGGGTTTTGGGTGTTAGCTGCTCTCACTTCAAATCAATTTTAATGGTAATTAATTCAGGTAGTTTAACTGTTATGGTTGTCAGAAAGATATTAGACAATGTTTGTCCTTGGAAAACGTGATTTAGTACCATTTAATACTCTGTTGTACTTATTGCACTTCTTCATAAGGACATTATTTCAAATGAAGTAGAATAATACTCATTCTGTGGGTGATGTGCTATGCATTTCAAGCCAGAACTGGCAGAACACTTCTTGAATGCTTGTTATACTTCTGGAAGTGTTCAACACTATTAGGAAAGAAGGACATCATGTTACTGACATTAAAATCTGTACCTCAGTACACTATAACTTTTAGAATACAGCCTGGACAATCTACATTCTAAGCTGAGATTTTAGAAACTGATCTTTGGTTAACTTCAGATAAAGTCTAAAATTTCCAGCAATTTCTATGGGAAAATAATTCAGTCCAATGTCAGGCTCTTTGAAATTTTTTACATTGTAAAAAAACATACTCATATAGAGCTAGAATGAAAATAACTTAGATGGAGTAAGATCTGTGCTGTTCTGGTTTCTGCTAGAAACAGCCAGCTTCAAAAAAGGGCTGGAGTCTCATCAGCTAGCCACTGCATTAGTGATACCCCTGCTTGCTTGACAGGGAACGCGCTAGTCTACAACAGCACAGCATTATCTGTATGCCTGATATCACTTGAGAATTTGACCCAGAACATTTTTATTGGCAGTTTATGAGTAAGCACCTGAAAGTCTTTCAGGATGACCTCCATTCTCAGACTGTTACTCAAGTTGCTGATGCCTTCATTCAGATGAGAAATGCAGTTAGTGCACCATCCATCCATTTCATCTGCAATTTTCAGGATGTCATCCCATAGAGACACCCCTAAACTTAGCTGGTGTATGTTGTCTTCAATCCTTTCTGACACCTTTTAAGAAAGGGGAATACATTAATACCATTCAAAACTTACTTTTAGTTTTCTTTCTTTTGAAGTCAATTGTAAGACAAGTGCATCAGAGAATATCAGAAAGCCTAGGCAAAATAATTCTCTTACTGCTATTTCTAAATTATGAATTGTAGTTTAGTTTCCTGGATCATAAAATAAACAAAAACCATGCGTCTATTTCTAAAACATTATGATTTTCACTGAGTTTTATATTCCAATTAACTTTTTAAAACAGCTACACTTACCTTTCTTATGTGATATAAGCACAAAGCAGTATAAATATGAAAAGGTAAAATATTAGCTTATCTGCTATACTGTTGTCTCTCAATGTAGGCACATCTTTTATGGTCCATCTTTTTGTGAATTACAGATTTTTATTTTGTCCAATTTATTTGAATGAAGTAATACCAGCAAGAATACAATACAAATTTACACTCGTAAGTGTACACTGAGTAAATCTATAAATATATGATCTATCACATTTACACTCATACTTTTTAAATACAGGGAAAGTATGTCACAACTGTAACTACAGTGAGTATAAAAACCTTACAGTTAGCCCTTTAGGATATATTTCAGAGTAAAATTTACCAAATAATTACACTTTTCAGTCCTAAGAAAATACAAGTACTGCAACCTTTGTTCAACTTATAAACTGTATTCCATGCAAAAACACCAGATTCTTACATCCAACCATTTGTCCACTGTAGAGTTCATATCTGTTTTCACCACAGTGCAGTCGCAGTTTTGCACTTTTTTCAGTTCTGCTAACAAATGTTTTCCTTTATTGGTAAAAATATCCAGATCTTTTTGTTTATCACTCAGATCATTCTTGGCGGCTTCGTGCTGTGGATGTAAATATGTGCTTATTTAAGGAAGAGTTGAAGAATGAAAGAAAAAATCCAGTTCTCCAGACATCATCTCTCAAGCTGTGGCATATGTTATACATTTGATGATTTTCATTCAACTTGCTATCTAATACTATCTAATGCTTAATTATGTCACAATATACAAATAATAAAATGTTAGAATTGTTCTTTTAAGATCAATTATTATCACACAGATTGGAGTAATGAATTTCACATTTTTCCTGCTAAATAACAAGCAATCAATGGGATTTGGGGCAAAAAATTTTATTTAAGTATTCTTTTATTCTTCAGAATCTACACATCTAAAATTGAAGAGTAAGAACATCTCACTGAATATTTAATATTACTATCAGTACTTAGCGTCAGTTCTGGCATTACAACAGAGCAAACAGAGGGTGTCACAAACAAAATTTAGAACCACAAATAATATCAGCACAAAATACTCAGGAGAATTCAGTACAAACCTGTTTAGAAAGGAATTAGACAAAATCATGGAAAGTTATTTCCTCAGAGCTACTACATATGCAGTGTTACGCTTGAGGAAATCGTTAAAGCACCTATTTCTAGAAGAGTTATCTGAAAAAGGATTTTAGAATCTCACATATAACTATACACACAAGTGTGTGTATATATATATTTATATATATATCTAACACTGATCTGTTTTATATATATATATATAACAGATCAGCTACTAATCTGGATGCAATATGGCCATTCCTAGGTTATTATGGTAGGAGCTGCGCAAAATACTTATCGTGCTCCAACTACTTCAGGTTTAGTTTAGGCTGCAAGGCATTCTCTACAGAAAAAGTCTCATTTTAAAGAGACATGAATTTTTACATATTTCTTTGACAGACAAGCTATGTTCCATCTTGCAGTTCTACTTGAAATGTCTATTAAAAAGATGCTATAAATATGCACAACTTAGAATGAGGTGTGATTGAAGAATTTTTAATGAAGAACTTAGTAGGCTTTGAAATAAAATTACTTTCCAAATCAATGGAAAGAATTTAACTCAAAGCTGTTATTCCTGACAAGCTAGATAGTGATTTATAATGTTAAGAATATGATTTAGTGAAATGAATGGAATAAAGGGATTCATATTCCTTATCTTTGCTCAATGGTCAGTGTCAACATTATATCACTTCAAATAAGTATCTTTAAGGAAAGGGACAGATATAAGAGCCAGATTTGCATTTGAGGAAACAGCAATACTTTTTGCAATAGTATTCCAGTCAGCCTTTTTCTTTCATTGACCATTCCAACCAATTACCCAATATCGAAAAAGGTTAAAGTATTTTAACTGGAAATACATCCTCGTACTATGACCAAAATATCTTCATAAGATGTTTTATATAAAAAGCAGATAACTTACGCCTTTTCTATTTATTAACATTTTGCTCTTTTAGGTCCTAAAATGTTAAAATAGCAACAATGAAATATTCCTTCATGGACCTTACTAAAAAGGAGTATATTCTTTCCTCACCAGAATCAGTAAAATTTGAATCCTGAACATCAAGATCTGACAGTAAATTCAAGGAATTTTAAAGGGGCCTAAGGCTAATCTCAAGTCAAGGATGATTTAAATCCCTCAAATGAAAATCTAGTTACCTTTGATAAAGTTCGCCTGATATCTTCACGATCCTTCCAAATGGACTTTATCACTGAAGCACTGTCAGCGCTGTCTATGACTTTCATCACTGTTGACTTCAAGCCGTGATACTCCTTTATCAGATCAATAAGAATGCAGGACTGCTCCTTTCTGTAATGGAAAAAGCTCTGTTAGCACAATTCATTGTCACATTTCTGAAAGAAGGTGAATGAGATGTAGCAATTCACCATAAGGGAATCAGAATGCAATCTGAAACACATTTGGAGTAGCCAAGAAAATGCATACAGTTAGCAACATTTAGAATATTAACATTTAATAGTCCAATTATCGGGAGCATCCCTTCAGGTTTAAAACATTGCATTCTACATCCCTGTTGCACTGAGACCAAAATAATCCACTGCTAAAAACAGGCTTCCCTTCCTCACCTTCCATTCCGCAGAACAGCCTATTTCTGTTCAGGTAATGGATAGAATATTCTATTCTCAGTGTTTATACAAGTTAATATGGCAAGAAGTCAAACTCAAATAAACAGGTCTCTTTTCACCACTACAAGAAATCTCTCCTTGTTCGTTGTTCACTACTTACTTTTCCTGTATAACTTTCTTGGTATCCTCCCACAGTGATGCTAAATGATTGATCTCTTTGTCAATTTCAGGAGCAAGAGTTATATCTTTTTGGGCTATTTGCTTTGCTTTGTCCATGAGCCACTGGAGTTCATGCTGGTGAGAACTGAGTTCTTCATCCAACTGGTTAAAGATCCTCAATCTGTAAGTTAAAATGCAGGTTACAAATTTATTCATTGTCCCTTTCTGGTGAGAAAAAAAGAGGGGTAAGGTTGACAGAAATAGCTGTTCATGGAGTTATTGTGCATAAAGTTCAATTTTTCTAATATTTCCTAAAATATCTTCAGAAGATAAAATGTATCAGGAAAAGAAAAAAAAGTAACAACTGGGCTCAGAGTTTGATTTTCCAAATACATATAGAGCTACACAAATCTGTAGAGATACGTCTTCACCACACACTGTCATTTATAAATATCATAAAATATTTACATGAGTATTTTATTACAATAAATGTTTTGATTCATTCAGCAGTCTTCAATTCTGAATGGAGAGAATCATCTATTTTGTATGGGATTCCTAGTGACTGCTGGGAGTTTGTATTCCTTTGAACAAAATAATGTGTTATAACAAAGATTTTCTTCTCTGTTATTTCAGTATAAAAGATTTGAGGGACTTGTTGAATGCTGTGCTCATGTTCTTCTTCCATCCAAACAGAAAGAAGTACCAATCTCAAGCATTAATATTGTTTCTACCTTTGCTGGAGGGCTTGCAGTGTTGCTTCTCTTAGGCCCTCCTTGTCAGCCTTTTCCTCAGTATCTTCAACATTCTTCAACAGTTCTTCTTTCCGTTCCATGAAAGATCTTCTCAAGGTTGCAAGAGCTTCTGCCTCACTCTGTTTTGTTCCGAGCAGGTTTTGAACTGCCTCCAGTTCTAAGTACAGATGGTCTACCACAGCCCTGCAGGAGGTCCTCTGCTCAGAAATCCCATGTTTTAGGTGATACTGGGCCTTAGTAAGTGAACCATCCAAACTGATGGCAATAGATTCCAGCTTGTTAAGAGACTGAATAACATCATGGAGGTCCTTCTCCAGTAATTCCGATTTAGCTTTGTCCATATTTCCTGTTTTCTCCACTGTCTGCCTCAGCTGGTGGAGCTTTTTTGATGCAGCATTATGGAGCTCCAGGAATACCTGCAGCTGATCCAGAGCCTCTTTTCTTTGGTTAGTTATTTGATTTGCCTCCTGGAAAATCTGAAAGCAATCTTCAGTTTTCCCTTGCAATGTCTGTTGGTCCTCTGGACAGCTGAAAACACACAGTTTATCTACAAGGTCCTTCAGACTTTGTAACTGCAGTTTCTTACTTTCAATTTCTGTTGAATGGTTCTATGGGAAAGAAAGAAAATAGGAGGGCTGCATTTCCTTTTGCAACTGAAGGTTCAGAAAACATTATATTATTGAATTTGCAAGTAAAACAACTACTATTTAATGGATTACATAAAGCACAGTTCAGAGTTATAATTTTGTTTTAGCCTGGTCAAATGATAGAAATGTGTATGTGGCTACAACAGAATATTGGCTTTCAAGGACTGGTAAATAACATTATGATAGTTTTAGATAAATATTTATATTTATCTATATGCATGGTACAATTTGTCTGGCTTTAATATTTACATCCAGAAATTTACCTTATTGTGAGATGCAGCTAATTCTTGATCAGCTGTGTTTATCTCTGAAGTGGATTGTAGTTCAGCAAGAAACTGCTTAATCCACTCTGAAAAACTGCAGAGGAGTTCATCAAATTGTCCATGCTCAGCAACAAGAGACTGAAGGAAGTTGATCCTATAAGATGTTAGATGTAAACATGAAAGCACTTGACAAAAATAATTTCTCAGAATTAAAGTCACAGCAAACTGGACAGCATAAAAATCACTGCAAGTGGAAGGAATCAGTAATCTGCATTACAAATGCTAAGACTGCTGTGTTTATTACTTATCTGGGAAGTACCAGTTTATCTTTCCTTTCCTACCACTTTGTTCCTATCAACTCTTAGAAGGGCCTTTAAGCAACTAAGTCCTTCAACTTCTCTTCATAACGGTAGTCCCAGCAAAGAGGATTCAAGCTAAAATTCAGTCCTCAGAGAATGTTTATGCTATCTGCAACAGTGTACTTGAGGTAAAAGTCCAAAAATGTAGGCTGAATGTTCAAGTTGGACTGAAATAAATGGAGGTTCAGAGGAAGAAT
This sequence comes from Centrocercus urophasianus, assembly GCF_019232065.1. Classification (NCBI taxonomy): domain Eukaryota; kingdom Metazoa; phylum Chordata; class Aves; order Galliformes; family Phasianidae; genus Centrocercus; species Centrocercus urophasianus. The sequence continues at coordinate 55,073,322 of NW_024884142.1, read as the reverse complement.
AGGTCCAGCACCTAGTAGAACTAGGCTTCTAAACCTTGATCTTAAAAAGGCCCTTGCTATCTGACCACTGCACATCTTTCCTTAGAAATCTCTCTACATGATTTTCAACATGAAATGATATGTAGAAAATTATTAAACTGTAAAATTATTGTATTAATAAAGGATCTAAAAGATGCCAACAACCTGGGCCTGTTATTTAAGTCACTTTGCAACCAGCAAAATGTGTATGTTCATCACCAATCAACTTCAATTTAAATATATAGCAACATATGTTTTCAAAAGAAGAGGCAGCATTCCTGAGTTGAAGATGAGCCAGAAGCCTAACAATTGAGAATTTATACTATTCATTGAAAATGAAACATCCAAAATGGGTTTTATAGGACAAAGGTATAGCTTTGCACAAAGTAAATAATACAAATTAAGAAATGAAGAACAGATAGTACATATTCTGGAAGTACTTTAGGAAGTTAGTTGGGAACGTATAATTGAGGAAACAAAACATTAATCCCATTTCCTGCCTCATACTCCTTGTGACAGAAATCTATCAAAAAGTAGGGTGAGGTTATGCAAAAAGACATGATAAATCTGTGAGATTCACCATCCTCCATTCCTAGAAGCACAGAGCACCCTTAAATCCTTTCATGTTTGTTTTCTTAATGGTTGTACTGTAGAACTATGTTTCAGAATTGAAATTCGTATTTTGGATATGAATTTCTCATTTAACACACAAAAAAATACTATAAAGCACAAACCTTTTATCAATAGTTTGAGGTAATGCTTTCCACCTCTCATCCAGCTCTTTACATTTTTCTTTTATTGCTTTCACACACTGTTTGGAAGCTGTTGGGAACAGCGACTCATTTAATTGCAATAGGCTCGCATAGATGGAAGCATGAGATTCAAAATCTGCTCGCAAATCCTGGGAAAACAATGGAATGTACAGCATTTTGATTCAATATGACATCATATTATGCCAAATAGCAATAATTATTCAAAAAATAGCTAAGGATTTCCAATACACCACTTTGAGAGAAGTGCATGAGTACATCTAAGTACTTAGAGGAACTGAGATCTATGAGAGCATGAGGGTACTCAGTATCTCTTATATAGCTATATCTTTAATTGTGATTCGGAAGGGATTCTTCAAAAGTCTTTTTGTTGGTTTTTTTTGTTTGTTTGTTTTTTGCTGCCTTTTTTTTGTTTTTATACTTATGACAAAGTGGAGCATGCAAAATAGCAGTGAGTTTCTTTTCTGAACAGAAGATTATTACTGTGCATTTGGCTTCTTGGAGCTTTACAGATCTGGCTTTTTTAGTTTGAATGGAATCTGAAAGGCTCTAATAATTATCTTTACAGAGCTCTGACTTGGAGATTCAGCAGCATCCCAGCACCAAGGAACAAAATGTTACACCTAGCCATATGACTCATTTGGAATATGACCCACAAACATGGCTGGAGAAGCAGACAGCTACACTTGTGAAGGGGGTATAGTCTGTTAGGAGGAAGACTTTCCAAAATATATGTACGGTGGCCGACTCAACCAAACTTGAGCAAAGCAGTTATGCCTGCTTTCTCTCATAAATATTAAACATTAGTGGAAGATCATTATATGTAGTTACGAGAGTGCATTAGAGATCCAGAGCTAAATCATCTTCTCATGCCTGTACATGTTAATTTGAATGCAGGAGTCTTGAGAGCTATGGACAAGAGGAGGCTAAGGGAGCAGAATTGCTTAATAAAGGAATTTCTCTAGAGAAATGACCATCTGGGAAGCAGATCAATATCCTTCTTTGATAAATAATAGGATATATTATAACATAATTTTTCTTGAGCAGGCATGCTGTATTTGCAAATAACATTTTTCCTGTCATTTTCGTGTCTTTGTGGTGTAGTATTTCCCTAACACATTTCTAAAGCCCAGAATCAAGTGACTTTTCAGATGACAGTTGAACAACTGAATCCTTTAAAAGCTACAGAAATGTGGGGGAATGTTTCAGTCTTTCCGTTGAAACATACCTGCAGCGATTGCAGTTCACCTTCCAGCTTAACTCTGTCAGCAGAAACATACTGCTCTGAAGGCCTGGCTGCAGCTTCACACCCTTCCAGCCAGATCTGGAAAGCACACAGCTCTTTCTCCTGCCTGAGAAAATTACGTGTGGAGCGTTACCAAAACAAGCCCTCCCCTTGGTCTCATAGTCTGACAGCAGAAAGGTCTCTGTGTCCATCATAGCAGACGTAGTAGCTTACTTACTTCTGCCATCGAGCCAGAAGAGTCTCCAGCAACATTTGTTTCTCTTTAGCATTTTCTAATACCTTCTCATATCTCTGCTGTAATGCTGCAACCTCCTGAGCAGCTTTTTCTTTGTTGGCAGCCTTTCGGGCACAGACTGATAGAGATGCCAGTGTGTTGCTCAGTTTTTCCACAGTATGACAAAGGTCCTAATGGACATGTAGAAGAAGGAGAAGTTGCATACATAAACATCAAAGCTACAGTAATGATGTTGGAAAAAATTCTATACTTATACCCATAGTTTGACAAAATGCCACATTTTCCAGACCAGAAAGTCACTTTATATATTACATTTATCTCAAAATCTATCCCAGATACACACATCCCAATTCTATCAATCACCACAAGCCTGCAGTGGGGAAAGACTATCTTATCTTATCTTAACAGTGTTAAAGAAAAGCCTGTCAGGAAAGAGAAGTGAGATATTCTGAACAGGTGTGCAGTGCAGAATGATCATGTAGGACAACTCTGTATCCAAACCCCCCATAGCATGCTTTAATTTATACAGATACAGTAATTGCAAATAGTCCCTCCAAACTGAGAGGACTGAAGTCTATGGCACGATAAGGGAAAGGCAAGGAACGTGTACAGTGAACTTCTGTCAGAATGGAAGATAAAGACTATCATGGCAAGAACATATTACAAACTCAGGAGAGGAAAGGAAAGGAAAGGAAAGGGAAGCTATGTCATCAAATTCATAAGAGATTGGGTTTTATATGAATTCTGAATACCAGTCCATTATTTGCTTTCTAATTATGATGGACTCAACCAAATGTTCAAATACGAAGAGGCTTCTAGCAGCTCAGACAAAATCTTGTCTGCCAGAACCGTTCAGTTTCTGCATTGTCCAAAACAAACAAACAAACTTCCAGGGCAATTCATTTTTTTAATTTTATGTTTTTAATCAGAATTCTCTATGTCAAGAAGCAAGTTTCTTAAAAATCCTTGAGGAACAATGTATCCTAGAAATGTTTCTCATCTTCTTTTTTTTTTTTTTTTCACAATGCTCTAGATGCATAAAATTAAAAATGAAAACCTGAAGATTTGAATCATACTTTTAAGGCTTTCCTTTCTCTAGAATGGGGAAAAGCCCTCCAAACATGTTGGAAACAGTGAAAGACTTAGCAGAAAATGTCTGCTGGAGCCTTCACCAGGTCGACCCACCCTGACAATCAGCCCTGCCTCCATCATAGGCTACAGGACTTCAGGCAGCCCCTGGCCTGGGGGTTTATTGGGGCTTTTGTAAGGAGGTCAGTGTGGTAGCATTTCCCTGACTCAGCAGCAGAAGTCACAGGCCACATACTCACCATGCAATCCTGTAGGTCTCCATACGTTGCTGCTGATGAAGTGCATGATGTGAGAGGCTCAGCTAACTTAGTTTCAAATTCAGACACTGACTGCTGCACCTATGAAGAAAAGGAAATAAAAACAGTCTGTAAACAGCAAGAAATACAGTCATGCTTTAAATAACATTTTATAAATATTTAGTGCCAAGAAAATATTACATTTTAGTCTTTTGTAGTTCTGAGTATTTTTTGAAGTTAAAAATCAAACTGTACACAGCTCTGTGGGACTGGGACAAGATAATGTTCAATTTCCTCATAATGTATCACACATGCATGCTAACAACCAAATTACAGAATTCATAGATATGTGTTTCACCACTGTAATATCCAGAAGACTCATACAGATTTTCTAAAAGACAGTGTACATTTTTCAGTGTGTATATTAAAATATCTTCCCAAGCCTGCTTTTTAAGTCATTCAGAGCAAAAATATACCTGCGGAGGTCTTGTGATTACCTTAAAAAGCTACTCATGTTCTAGTTCATTCTAGTAAAATATAGCATTTTATATTCAATTTTGGAAAAACAGAACAGTTCTATAAATTTCAGAAAATAACCCATTAGATTTTGTATTGTCTACCTGTTTAAGACTTTCTTCATATATTTTCTGTGCTGATGCATTCCCTGTGATGGTTCCTTCCAATCTCTGTGCGTGTTCTCTTAGCTCTTCCCAATACCTTTTGATATGAGTCAGTTTGGCTTTAATATGTGCGCATTCTCCAGAAGTAACAAACTGGGTAAATGATTTGGCTTCTTCTTCTAGTTTTGAGATTCCATTTATTTTACCGTCTATTTCTGTATTAATAACCTAAAATGTAAAGTAATAGTAAACAAAGAAGTACAATATTTTTTAACTCTCAGAAATGTACTCTATTCTTCCTTCTTTCACATTTGTTACCACTATCCTTTATTTAAAAAGAGGAGAGTTCATTGACTTATTGAAAAATCTAGTTATGAAAGTCTCTAATATGCCCTATAAGCTCCCTTTCTTTTTTTTTTAAAATCAGTCTGCCACAAAAAGGGTGCCTATTTTGTTTCCTTTTCTAATTTAAAATGATAGTGCGGTGTAATAGAATATAAATTAATTTAGATGCTGAGTTAAAGTTAATGTGCTCCCAGGCAGAGACTATATAAAGAACTTAACTGAAGTATAAATTGGATTTTACCATAAAACTATTGTGACAGTGGCTTTGGTACTTTGCAGTTATTTTCTATATCCATTACTAAATGCGTAACTACTGACTTTATATTTCACCAAGTCTAAGACAATTTCCTCCTGTTGATTTTACTGCAATTTAGAGGGAGACTTGACAGCTACAATAGGCAAGAGAGAAACTTCTGGTACTTTTTATTTGGTGGCTGCTTGTTCAGAAAATATCTTAGAACTTGGAGATTTTTTTTTCTTTTATGGCAGAGTTCTTTTAATTTCTGCTGATGTAGCACGTCCTTGGAGTTCTCTCCAAAAAAGCTAGAGAATGTGCATCAGGAAGGGAGCTGAGTGAGCCTAAATATCTCATTGAAATTGGAAGAGGCACCAGCATTCTCAGACATAATAATATTAAGATATGTGTGTGTGTGTGTGTGACATCAACCTAAAACTTTCCTTAAAATTCACCCTCATAGGCCTAAACATGCCCACTTTCTGGTATAACTGCAGTAAAAATACGGTACCTTACGTGACATTAGACAGCTCAGAAATGGCAAAATTGAGTCTAGAATTAGTAGGGTGACAGTATAGGAAAAAGTATGTGGTTCTGTAACCATTTATGCATCCTTTTATGTGATATATTCTGAATTAATTCAGATTATAAATAATCTTTTTTGCATGAGAACACAAAGCTGAAGAAAAATAGTATATTTGCCTATTTTAGGCTGAAATTATCTAACAATGCAGCAGATACAAATTAGGCCGCACTTATTTACTCCCACACTCTTCTGTTAAATTCACTCAGTTATATAAAAGAAGGTGTATAATTGAGGCCTTCAGGCTCTCATTGAGTCTGCCACCAGTTTTCACTCCTTGTGAGAACTGTCATTTTGTCCACCAGGAATTTCAGAGAAGTGCGTAGGTGAAAATCTGGCTCTGCAGACATCACTTCAGACATCATTTGGGTTTTGCAAACGATGTCATAAAAAGCAGAATATTACCACTAATATTCATGATAATTATATTCAGCTGACCCCCCCTTTTTTTTTTTAATATCTGTTCATTCAAATGTATCAGAACAAATTATTTTCTCTTCATTTAGCAAATCCTTACTAAAATGCTGTTCATTGAATTATGAACTAAATATGCTGATAAGCATTGTGACACAAACTAATCCATCAGGAAATTTACACTAAAATACAGCAATATCTACAAAATTAGAACCGTGCTCATGAAGGAGACCTCAGGCTACATCCACATATCTGATGTTATCTGACTCATAACTGTTAATAAAATTGCTTAGTTCACCTGAGTTTCAATTATGAACCCTCAATTTTACCAGGGGTTTTTTTTGTTTCTGTTTACTCAAACATTTGAAACAACTACCTTTCAGCCATTTTCATTCTGTTGATATGTTTAAATGAAGAATTGTGCTGGAATATCCAGAAACGTGGAAGATGTTGATAGAATTACTGTTTATCTGCTTATATAGCATGGAAGACCTTGTCTGAAATATTGGCCTGAATGCAGTGGTGGAGCTTATTTAGGCTCCATTTAAACAGGAAAGAATTATTACACTGTAATGCAATATTAATATCATTTAATCAATTTATTTTCCGTCTTTAACATTAGCATCCTATATAGTAACTACTGACAAATAAGAATAGATGATAGTGTATACCAGTGGAACTGGAACCACAAGGAAGCTGTTTTTGAGTTGTAGCAATGAAGCAGAAGAACAAGCATTGTTTTATTTTTCAATGATAAAATCAATAAAGTTAATTAGCTTAGTCTGTACGACCTTGTGATCAAATAAAAACAAAAATGTCTGTTGGTAAAATCTTTCCATCATACCAAACGATGGGATCTTTTTGAAATATGTATCATCAATCAGGTGCATGACTGCAATAAGGCTGCACAATTTGCACTTTCTGAAGAGTAGGTAGGTCACAAGTTAAAGGAAATTGTAAACACACTAAAAAAAAAAAAAAATCTGATCCCGTAGAAACACACAGCCCCATGTAGGAACATTTTCTTAGTGGAAGGATATCAAGGCAGACTTTGAAATGGAAATGTTTGGAGACAATATGCATCTTAGTTTGTGACGAGAAACTAAATGACACAGAATTTAGGACTTTGTAAATATAATTGCAATAAATGGAAGATAGATTTGCAAGCTACAAAAAGCAATACTTTCTTTATTAGTTCATAATAAAACATACATAAATCAAATTATAACTTTAGCTTGAAAGATTAAAATGTAGATCAATATCTACTAGATGATGCATGTTTAATTAAAAAAAACACCACCTATATAGACTTTGTATATATGTATCTACTTTTTTTGCTAAAATAAAGAGTATAAATTCAATATTTAACTATATGCACAGAGACTCCATATCTGGAAACTAACCACTAACAGAGAAGGCAGAAGAATTTTCCTTTCGCTTAAGTAAAATGTTACTGTTTGGTATCTTAATATACTAAGCGGGTCATCTTTATATCATGCTTGTTCTGAAACGCATAAAATGTTTGTTCTCCTTGGCTTCTAGCAAAAAAAAAAAAAAAAAAAAAAAAAAAAAAAAACAAACCAAAAATAACCCTGTTCTTTAATGCTCTACATAACAAGAACTAATCACCTTGATTTGGCTGATCTGTGTGTCCAAAGGAGATGAGAGTGTTTCCAAAGTTTCCAGTTCTTTTTCTTTTTCAGCTATCCAGGTGGACAGAGCTTCAAAATTTTTGCCAAAATGATCCCACTTGTTTTTCATCATTTCCATTCTTTTAAGACTAAAATTAACCAAATTAATTAGAGAGAATAAACAGTTTAATATAGTGAAGTTGTCCATATTCTTGCTTGAATAAAGATATAACTAATTCAGACTACAGGAAGGGCATTTTAAAATATCGTGACTTTAGAAGACCAAGATACGCAATTCAACTCAAACCTGGCTCTCTTTTAGACAGTGCACCTGCAGTCAAACAATTACATTAGGCATAATGTGGACACCAAAAGGTGAACAGAATACAATTTCATTGATCAGTTGTATGTAAAGAATTTCATGACAGCAGCAAGTATATCATAGAAAGTGTGATTTATATGGAACTATATGGAATTTTGATTATATCAAGCATCTAAAAATAGAGATTACTGTGCACAGATATTAGTTGACAGAGCCTTTAAATCAATAAAGTAGAAGCGTTATAATGAGTATATTAGAGAAGTAAATTTTTTAGCTATGATTGATGGCTTTATTGGACTTGATTTTTTCTACAACAACAGTCTGCCTATTATATAGGAAATCCCTTTTTCCTGGGGCAATTATTTGATATTGAGCCAAAGAATCAAGAGATGACTCAACTATCCCAAAGTGAATATATATGTGTATATATGTAGGCTTTGAAATATATGCATATATATCTCTAATGTATGTTTCAAAGCCAATATATGTCAGAAAGATTCTGTATGTGAGTGATGCTTATATCTTATGGATAGTAAAACACCCCCAATGTTTGGTCACATATAAGAGGTCTAAGTTCCTTACAAGACCTAACGTTAACTTCCTATGTACAAGTTTCTGTTAATTTCTGGCCATTGTAAAGATATCAATGCTAATGTAGGTCCTGCATGGAGTTTTTGTTTTGCTGACTATACAAAAACATCATTAGAAAAGTTTGAATATTACAAAATTCCAAAATACATTTTTCTTCTAAAAAACATTCATTTTAAAAGAAATTTTTATTTTCATTTCGTTTTTCTCTTAGTAACACTAGAGGAAGCTGCAGGAAAATATGGCATCTAAAATTTGGCCTTGCTGTTTTCCCTTTTTTATTTTCAAATAAATTTATCTCTTCTTTTTACTGATATATGCACCACTTGTATTCAGTTTAAACTATTGGAAAAAGATTTTTATTGATACGAGTTACAACATGGCTCTTACACACTGATTGTGCATTCTGCAGATTAACTATAGAGTGGTTCATTTTCACATTTTGCAGAAGAGATTTATTTTATTATCTGCTGTATCACAATACCACAGACATTCTGCATAATGCATACATTCAGCTAAGACTTCTTCCACACTGAGATCAAAAGGGAGTATCAACATAGCTTTCATTTAGAAGTAGATGGCTTTAAAATCCTCATTGTTGGAAGGATAAATTTCCTATATAAAAGAAGGAGGACACTAAAATCACTCTTTTTCTGTAACTTTGGAGAAAAAGGTAAAATATTCAGAAAGATATAGTAAATTTTTTGTCTATAAATCACTCTCATTACTCCATCCTGAAGAGAGTGAAACACAAAAAATAAATCAGATCAACAGCAATTACTAAGTTAATGTTGCAGAGGTTAGTTTTATAACTCTTCTCTGTTCAAAAACTGTTGTTTTACACCAGAGAGAAAAATGCATTTAATTCATAATAGCATAACAATGGTCAATAAGGGAAAAAGCACAAAACATTAATGACGGCATTGTCTTTTCCTCGTATTCAGATGGGATACTTAGTATTCCACCACAGAGTGTCTTCTGAAACTTGTATGGCAAATTAATCTGCACCATAAATCCAGTAAGACAACATAGAATAGGCCTATATTGTCCATCATTTGTGGGTCAGCTCTAAAAACACAAATTTCAAACAAGCATACAAATGTATGTGTATATAGGAAAAAAAAAAAAAAAGGCAAAAGCTGAAGTACAAGTAGAGTGACTTTGAGCTTAATAACTTCGAGTTACTTGGGAAAAAAAAAGATGAGACTTTAACAAATGCCAAAAGCTACAAATATTCACAATAGTTAAGAATATTTTCTTGGAAATTAAACATTATTACTTTAACCATACTTTGGCAAATGATGCCTTGTTAATTTGTAATGGCAGAAACAGCTTTTGATATTCTCCATGAAATAAAATCTAGGCATTCAACTAAGATAAAGGCACTTCTTTACATTCATATGGAGATAGGGGAAAATGAAAATTGAGAACATGGTAGACATTCTCATATTTGCACTGAGAATTTTTGTTCCCAAAATATTCAGTATTTGATTAGATTTGAATTAGATTAATTACTGGGGCTTAAAGATAAGAACTGTGATAAGGCAAATGCAACTACAGTAATTTTGTAAATAATATATTACCTAACACAGATTTATTTGCATGTGTTGCAATTCTGCATTTTGACATATTTGATACTATAATCTTGTAGCTATGCCATGACAAGTTGAAAATGATGGAGCTGATGAAATAACACAAAATACTATCAAGGGATTTTAGAAATCTAGTACAATCTTATAGTGGAGAATAAACATTAGGACTTGTTAAGAACATACTCTTCTTCTAGAGTAACATCCACTTTTTTTACTTGTTCTTGGATAGATTTTGCCTGCTGCTGCAGGGCTTGTTTTCTCTTTGAACCAAGCTGTATCTCAGAAGAATTCTTCACCAAGTTTTCAGCTTGTACTGCCATGGCTTCACTGTGTTTAGAAAGTTCCTGTAATGATATAAGACATATTAGCACAACTGTACAGTTTCATATATTTTCACCAAAATTATTTTTTCTTGTTTGTGGTTGAAAAAGGTTTTGCACTTTTATGAAGTTATAAGTGCCCTAAACATGTATTACGAATGTGTAAATACACGGAATCTCTAAAGAAGGCTTACCTACCATGTTGCCTTTAAGAAGTTGGTGTTGGTTTTTTTTTTTTTTAAAGAAGTTTGTTCATTTAAAAAAAAACAAAAAAAAACCTATATTGAATAAAATATAGCAAGGGAAACTATATACTTTCAAAAGATTTTAGCTCAACCAGTGGCAGTTTATCTTATAGCTCTTCAAGAAAATTCTTTATGAACTTCGGAATATTATATGCTTTCAGTAATCATTTTTAATTTACCCTTAGACACTATCCCTTACAGACATGTCTTTGTAATATCTTGTAGCTTGTAATTTCAATTTTTTTACCGACTGTTTTCTGTCATACATGGTAAATATGAACGGTCAAGAAGGTAGATTAATTTTGTATAAACTCCATCAAAGTGTAAAAATGTAAAGAAATACAGAGCACTCAGGAAAGTCAATCACTTGTAGCAGAAAATAAAATGGGCTGGGATGTTCTCCTCATATGAAGAGCACCTGACTTACGGCTTCCTTATAATGGAAGTCTCTCCTTTGCCTTCTTCATACTAGACGAGCGCTAGTTTGCATAAGCCACATGACTAGCAAAGAGCCACTGTATGTGGGTCTTTATGTATGTCAGAGCTTGATGCTGGTTAGCTTACTACTGTAAATGTTTGCTGAACATAAAATGGGAAGCCCCCAAAATCATTATACCCCCCCATCTATTTACTTCATCTATGGATGTTGAGTAATTCTTCATGATCTTTTCATGAAATAACTGTTTACCTCTGAACGATTTATGCAATCTCTAATCTCTATAGGCAATTTGTACCAGCATTAGCAGTAATCATGCTAAGATTGTATGCAATGCACTTGGAACATGCTAACAAAAGAAGCAGAAGGATGTCTCAGCTCCTGTATTCTCACAGGGAATACCTTTGTCTGATCCAGTTCTGAGGAGAGGCTCTCTAAACTGCTAAAGTTTAAGATACGTTCAAGCGCACAGCTTGCTTGATTTAGATATTTTACTACTGTTTCTTTGTCTCTTTCAAACTGCTCCCATTTATTTATTGTGACCTACAAAAAAGAAAACAAGAAAACAAATGAACAAAACAGGAACCACAAAAAGGACAAACAGGAGAAAAAATCATTTTAAGTTACTAAAAAACCCAGAAATTCCTATCATAAAATAAAACTATTTCTCCTGGAATGCTACCTATTTCTACACATGAAAAAGTCCTGAACACAATAAAGCTTTCATTTTTACACTAATTCACTGATTTTGCACACTTTCTAAACTGCTAGGAATATTTAAAACATATATTTAAAACTTATACATCTGAAGGGATGACTGCAGTTGCTTACTGGCTTATGGTGGCAGGAATCAGCATTATATCTAAAAGGATTTTCAAGTCTTCTCATGAAAAAATTACAGTAGAAAATTGTGAAGAAACATAAGGATATATTTTTTGTTTTTGACCAACCTTTTACTGACTAGGACTATACTGCCAGTTACGAGAATTATTACAAATTATTTATGACAAAAAAGAATTAAATATTTTCTTGATTCTGAAATAAAGCACAGCCAAATTAAGATTTTGTATTTGGGAAAAAATGTATTCATAATAAATTATTGAAGTTATTGAGGCTCCATTGATCACGTTTTGCATCATGTGTTTTAACACTGGGAATAGTTTTTATGATTGTAAACAGTCACGTGAAGTGGTGGACAGCTATATTCCAATTCTTCTTAGGGAAATGTAAAGGACAATCCAGATATGGGTGCAAGAAGCTTTAAATTTTAATCCCAGTTTAGTCAGTGATAAGTTATACAGTCCAAAGCATCAATTTTATTTCTGTCACTGCTTCTTTCTTCACTAAGTTTAGGATGACAACAAGTACTCCAACATTCCAGACACAGATTATATTTGTGCAATATCAGATATTACTACTGTAACATCCAGCCTGAGTACTACAAATTAAAGGTCACGGTCATTTTTATTAACCAGAAAAGGTGATTAGCTAATTGAAACAGTAATCATACTAAAAATGATAGAGAATATTATGATAGAGAATATTATGATAGAGAATATTAT
>NW_024884142.1:55008102-55060825 GCF_019232065.1 Centrocercus urophasianus | reverse complement strand
ATGATAGAGAATATTATGATAGAGAATATTATGATAGAGAATATTATGATAGAGAGTTTGGGACTTTTAAATACTTTCAAACAAAATGCTAGTTCTTTATTAAGTATGTAGCAGCTTCAAGAATTTTTTATGAAGGTACTGATCACAAAGATCCTGAGGATCAAGATTCAGAGATAAGAAAGTACATCCTGACTATTTGCATATTTTTTTCCCACTAATTAAAAAAAAAAGAAGGGAGAATAGAATATATGCTTTTAATTTTGTTTTCAAATACCCACTTGCAATTGCTCTTCACGTTTCTCCATAGTCTGCTGCATGTTCTCCAGTGTTCCTTCTAGCTTTAGTAAATCTTCCTGCATTGCACTCGGCAGTCCACCTTCAATCTGCAACTGTTTAGCCTGGAAAATCTGCTGTTGCACACCTTGTCTCTTTGCACGGAGTCTCCTTGTCCTTTGCTAGAAGGATTCATACAGCAAGAGTGATCAGACTTTTAATCATGTTTGGGAAACATGGAGAAACTGCATTTTGCAGTTTGCAATGGGGTATACAATGAGAACAATGAATAGGAATAAATTGTGGAAATATTACTTGAGTCTCATATACTCAAAGCACAAGACACAGATTCTGAAAAGTATATACACTTTATGTGGCATACAGATAGAAAGTGGCAATATATGGCCATTCATCCAAATGAATGTTCTAGAAGTTGGATAAGTTGAGTAATTGCAGCAGTATCCACAAGTGCGTGAATTTGTCATGCACTGTCTGAGTAATAGGTTGAAATCTCAGATTGATCAAAGCAATATATCATCAACCTGCATTAGAAAGCAGAAGGATGCCCAAATTGCATTATGTATTTCTTGATATGTTTTGCTTTATAGAATTACCAGAAAACCAGTTATTCCTGGTTATGACTCTTGCAAACTTTGAGAATTATATCACTGGACAAAATATAACTTGGTAATTATATACATTCTGCCTTAAAGAAAATGTGGACATTTATGGAGAAATTACTGTACCTGATGATGAAACAGTAGTTGCTGAGCTTGCAATAAACTTTCCGTATCCAGGATCTTTTCAGCTTCTGCTTGGGCTTCCTTAGAGTTGTTGATTAACTCTTCGATTGCACTTTTAACCTCTTCTTTATACTGGACACAATCTCCAACAGTACCTAATGTCCTTTCAATCTACAATTAATTATAACTGTATGTATTTCACGTTAAAAGATACATCTATATTTTAAATGCACAGATGTATTTGGAATACCTTTTGTAAAAATATAGTGAATTGTCTAAACTAAAACCACTTTTATCTCCAGAATTTATGGCATACACCTTCAGCTTTACACTGGCAAGTGAAATGTAGACTTAAAATCTTTAAAAAAATCTTTGTCTTTTTTAGGCATATTCCCTACTACACTGCCAAAAGGCAAAGAGCTGCCTGTGACAAACTCTTGTGATGATAACTTCAAAAATGTGCTGTCCTCAGCATTACAAGCCGATTCAAATTATGAAAAGCATATGCTACTCAATTCACAAACAAAGTTTATTGCCTTTCAGACCTTCTACAGCAAAGCCTTGTCTAATCACAAGTATATTAAAGCCCGCTGCTACCTTGGTTTTACAGACTACAACATGCATGTTGTTTAATTCTCAATCTTAGATCACAGAATCTCATAAGAAAATGATATATTTATTCAAGTTATCAAAAAGATCTTTTCTTGTATGACTTAGCTAGCTACTTGTATCTGATTATCAGAAAAGGGTACGTCCTGACAGTTTCTGTAATTTAAGATTTTCATAGCATTCTAGATCTAAGAAACAACTTTCTTTCTATATTCCCTTACTCTCTTGTTTTCCTTCCAGTTCATATTCACTGCAGAAGATCATTCAGACTCCTTGTGGCTTTGACATTTGGAAGAAACAAAAAGCTTAAGTACTTTCTCATTCAAAAAGTAAGATTTTTTTTAAAATAATTATTTCCAGTAATTTGGAAATCAGAATGTTGGTTCCTACTGATTTTCCAAACATACTTTTCATACCACGGAAGTTCAGAAAAATTTGGTGGAACTCCTACTTATTTAGAAAACCTTAGAAAAGGTCTTCACGAATTGACGTTAACTATAGAATTTGAAATCAAATCTTTCTCTATACTGGACTGTTTTCCAAATAGATCTGTTCCGCTATCTAAGTGGAGCAGGTACCAAGTTTCTCCTAATCTGTCTTTTTACTGTGAAAATCATAAAGCAGTAAAGTCACTGAGATCCCACAGAAGTAAAAGGTTCACTGGATTCTGAGAAGTTCTACTTTTTGGCCAGAAACTTGTCATGATTTCAGTAGTTCCAGTATCTCGTTACCCTTCAGACTTCAGACACATGCAATATTTTTCTGCAAATTCAGTGCATGCTTGATGTCTTGATTAGAAACCACCTCAATATTTTCTTTATTGTTTCAGCATAAAAGACACACAAATCAATATTAAAATCAAGTTATATACCCAATAGTTGATGGATTTTGCCAATTAATTAATTTTAGAAAACTCATCTTTAGAAAAGATGAATTTAAAAAACTTTTGTCTCTAAAGATGTTGATGTTTTTATATTTATTAGGAATATTTACTAAGACACTCAAATTCTGTTAAAAAACAAACAACCACCATCCAATCAAATAAAAACAAACAAAAAAAAAAAGCCAACCAAATATAATGCTGCCAGCAATTTTTTACTGCTAGTTGCCGAGAAAACAAAATTATTTTCATTTTTGAATGTTTGCAGTTTAACTAAAAATACGCAGTAGGATATGTGTGGAGCCATGATTTATGCCATTTCATGTGACATTGTAAATGGAGGTTTCTTGTTTTCCTCATACTGTACCTCAGCCAGCAAATCTAGAAGTCCTTTGAAGTCACTGGAAAGTTTACAAAGCTCATCTTCTGTTTTCTTGGCCTCCACATCAGTACATATTTTAGTAATAACTGCAAGTCTAGATTTCAGCCAGCTGTGATTTTCTCCCTCCTTGTTAATATGCTGCCTGATTTCCTATGGAAGAAAAAAAAAAAAAAAACATTTTCTCCAAGTAAACGAAATATTAATGACTCCACTCATTATATCAGTTCAAAGATTATTAAAATAAACATACTATTTTTGCTTTTATCTTGAAACACTAGAAATGTAGTATTTCAATCCCTTATTTGATTATGTTCCAATCAGTGGCTATATTTTTGTTAAACAGTCTTTTCAGAGCTACCTCATATAAAGTAATAGAGGAGTACGTTCTCTTTACAAACTAGTACTTTTTACCTATAGAAAACAGATAGATGGTAGATACCATGTATGTATTTTTTATATAGTGATGAAATCAGTTACAATTTAAACTGTAAATAAAAAAACTTTAAATAAAGCTTGTGTTTCCCAAACACAAGCTTTATAAAGACATCAAGTTCTGTGTATTTTTATTATTATTACTTATTTTAATAACTGTTTCCCCTCAATTTTTTTGATGTCTTGATCTCAGTGCTGATGATATCCTGCTGGCAGCTAAACTGCATCAAAAATAAAAATCAGACTTTCTGCAGCAGGAGTACCCTTTAAGCTAAAGGTCTTTCTGGTTTATCAAGGTCACCTTAATTATGTCATTCTGCAGAGATAGAATCGCAGAATGGCCTGGGTTGGAAGGGACCTGAAGGATCATGAATATCCAACCCCACTGCCACAGGCAGGGCCACCAACCTCCACATTTAGGAGGAGACTTCAAATCTGTTAATGACTTTCACACAACCTGGGTATGGCATGTGATATTCCTGTTTAGTCTCCCAGCATAGGGGGGGGGTGGAAGAAATAAAAAAGTTAGGTTTTATCTGAAGGACCAGGACAGAATCTTCAGCTTTTCTACCATTTCTCTTACCAATTACCAATGCAAAGCAAAAGTGAATGGTAGGCTGTCTCTGCCTCCTCTACTATAGTACTGTGGAAGAGATATTTTACTATAGAAGCTTGCCCTAAATGTATGACTAATTTGATCCTTCATATCCAGTCCAGAAATTTTGGTTTTTCTTTGTTCAAAACTTTTAACTGTATATGCAGCAGAAAGAGATGCAATTACTTTATCTATTTGATTCTGTATTTTCAGTGTTCTGAATATACAGCTAAAGGGATCTGTTATTTTCTAAAATAGTAGAAGTAGCCACTTCTGACACAAATTGTTGCATGTGGAAATTTCTCCCTGGAAATGTATTTAAGAATACCAAGAATCAGCAGAATCTTATCTACGGTCTCCATGCTAAAACAGCTGCACTACTCATAATACATTTTTATCCAGTCGCAGTTTCAATGACAGTAGCTTTGTTAGAATATAAGCCAATGTCTCACCCCAACAGATGATTTAAATTGCTCATATTTAGCAGTATCATTGACACTTTCCTTTATCCTCTTTAGCTCTCTTTCTGTAGATGAAATCCAATTTGCCAATTCAGAAAATCTGAAATAAAACATTTAATTCAAAGCAATGAAAAAATTAGACAAAAAATGGGCACCGCTAAATGGTAACTTTTAAATTTATGACAATAATTATAAAGCCCTCAAAAAACCCACCATAATATGTGTAATCACTACATTAAGTATAATTATAGGTAACTTGAAGTTAACAACACTGCATTTAACATTCTTTATGTGAATCTATAATGGCATTTAGAGGTGTGATCACACGTAAGACACTACCAGAACCATCTAGGAATTGGACTGACACCTGTTTGTATAGCTCTTCCAGATGTCTGAATGCTCTGTTAGTTTTGTGTATGTACTGTCTATCTGAGATTTGAGCTCCTTCAGGATTCGTTGGCTACTTTCCAATGTAGCCCTCACTGGATCAGAAACTGGAAGTTTATGGCACAGTTCTTCAATCCGTTGTAATCTTTTCTCACAGAGATGGTAAGATCCCTTGTCACCAAAGAACAACTGATGGGAGACAAAGCAGAAGATTCAGCAAAAATATAAATCGGCAGAATTCATAAAGCTATCTACACTGTGCTCTAGGTTATACTAAGGTCCTATGTCATACATGCTCTTAACTGAGCTCCTAGGTATTAGCATGAAGGGATCAATTTCAAGTGAAACTTTTTGTTGAAGGCTCAAACGATCTAATTTTGTGGTGCATAGAGTGTCTGATGGCTAGACCTTCTGTTTATCGTTACATTCAGATGTATTTCTATGAATACCCACTTTCTGGCATATAATTCATACCTTGTGCTCTTCAATCATCCTTTCTTTGCCTTCTCTGGTGAGCACCTTATTCTGTCGAGCTAGTTCAGCTTTGCACTCCTCCACTGTGATCAGGAGCTTGCTTTTCTGCACTTCAATCTTCAAATGGATCAGATGATACGGGGCTTCCATTTGAAGATCCTACATTCCCACAGGAGTAATAAACAAGCACAGAGATAAAACATTAACTTCAGTGTGAAGTTAATACAGTTAAATTATCTATTAACACCTGATACAGAAAACAAAGCATATATTTGAATGAATATATAGGATTTTCTCAGTATTCATTTAAGAAAATTAAATCATCCTATTACCAATATCTAATTCTTATAAATATGATATATGCACATGTTTCTGGGACCCAGAATATGCATATATATGTACATAAGACATGTCTCAGAGACATCTTGATCCTTGGCAAGATACTTCAAGTATTTCCTGTATAAAAACAATAAAGCAAACAATAATAGTGAATCTGTATTCACACCTGCTTCCAGAGGTTATTGTTAGTGTTCCAGTGAAAAACCACTCATCCATTACTCCAACTTTGACCTGCAACATGCTGTAGCAGGCAAACAAAATCCATAGCTTATGGGCAATACTTATTCTGTTCTTAGAGCTTTTGGCAGATGACACTACTTAAACTGATGGAGTGATCTCTCACAAATTTGCTTTTTTGCAAATTTCCTAAGGTTGGGAAAATAACTGCAGTCCTATATCAGCTTAAAGAACAGCTTAAAGAAATCTATGCTCAGCAAAGTTTTTCAGCACGGTTATCATTGCCTGCATACAGAAGACAACTGCTGGCCACTTGATCTGGCAGTTGGTGTTTGCAAATGTAGTTGCAGCTGATTTTGAAAAGCACTTTTTAAATATAATTGTATAAGAAGCCAAAAAATGTAACTTCTTCCTTCATCTTCCTTAAAATATATTCATTGTAAAAGTCACGTGGAAGCTTTCTCAAGTCAACGTTTAGAAATTCCAGAGACATTGTTCAGTGTCACTCACCTTCCACTGCCTATGGAGTTTCCTCACAGCTTCCTGCAGGCTGTGTTGCTCTTGTTCAGGAAGGATGTCAGTAAGTTCATCACAAGCTTTCAGGAAGGCATTTAAGACTCTCTGGTCCAACTGGTTAAAAAATTCCTGAGTTTGAATTGAAGGTGGACAGGTGAGAAGATGAAGCTGGTTACTGATACCTGCTAGCACGAAGTTCCCTAACATACTCCATAAGTTTCAAATTTACTTCTGCTATACAAATGAAGTGGAATTTGAGCTATGGAAAACTTCCAGCTATTTATAATCCAGAAAAATAATGAATTCTGGGATGCCTAGATAGTACATTGGTATAGGGTTTTAAGGAATTAGGTTTTAAAGTCACTTGCTTAAGTAATAGTTATAATACAGACATGAATATTAATTCATCTGAAAACTCATCAGCTGGTGTGAGTTGGTCAAAATGTAACTAGCATTCTCACTCCAAATAGTTCTTCAGAATCAACCCCTACCTCCAAGAGGTTCTGCATTCTGCACTTTCTGGTTACTTATATTCATCAATAAGAGTTATTATTATTTTATTTTTATTTTTTAACTTTTTCCATCTTAGTATTAGTTTGATCTGAGCTGCATTATTTCAACACATGGAAGAAACCCATGACAGTTTTAAAATTAAGTGGTCTTTTTGCACTTAAAAATTGTCATAGAAAAATCAGAGAATTTACTCACGCTATGCTTTCTGAGAAGCTCTTCAGGATTTCCTTTTTCTTTTAAGCAACAATTGGCAATCTGTATTACTTTCTCCAGTTCTGCTCTAGACTCCTCAAATTTCTTCATCAAACGGCTATTTACTTCTATGTTTTTCCTCCAGTCACCAGCTTTCCTGACCATATTCTGAGTTATAAGAACAGAAAATGAATGGACTCTCTCTCATTGCTATTTACTGTTTTGCGATGAAAATGCATTTACTTGGTGTCACTTTTGCTGATACAATCCATTCAGAAATGTTTCTCTTGCCCCCTTCACGCCTGCATTTTTCCAACTCTACTACCTACACAAAGGTTCATATTATCTTCAAAATAGCCCCCAAAATGCAACATAAATTTTAATTAATTAAATGCAACATAAATTATCTCAGGGTAACTCCTTACTGACACAGATAATTTTCTTTAGCTGAACATTCATATAGAACCCTACATCTGGAGATCTGAACCCAAGACATTAGTGAGGATCACTCTGGACTGGGTCTAATTAGCCCTTAAAATATCAGTATTACTAGTAACAAAATACAAATCTAAAGGCAAAGGGGACCCCAGACCATTCTATGCATTTCTGACGTTAGAAAATGAGTATTTGCAATTTCATCTTCAGAATCTATGGCATTTTCTGAGAAAACACAAAGCTCCAGAGAAGTAACAGCAACAGCCAGACTTTGTCTTGCATGCTTTGTGTAAAGGGAATGTATATGAATATAAAGGGAAGTAATCAGTCAAGGCAAGAAAATCAGGGGAAATAAAAAATGGTGTAGGATCTCACGGGCGGAAGACGACACTCAGCCCCCTGACCACTTGGTACCAACAGACCTACAGAGCAATGAAATATTGATGTGGGAAGATGCATCAGCTGCATATGAATAAGGCTTCAAAAATATGCAGCAAAATGTAATTACCTGAAAAGTAATCTGAACTTGTGTAACTTTCTTCTGAAATGTTGAGTGATGGAAATGCTTTACCACTTCACTAGAAGCCACACACTGCAGAATATTCTGACTATTTCTCTCAATGAGGGACAAAGCTTTCTTGCAGTTTTCTTGATAAGCTACCAAATCCTGAAAGAAAGAAACATATATCCACCCTGGCCAGGAACAAAGGAGAGAAAAGTTTGGCAAAATAACTGGAAGATTTTTTTTAAACAATAAGAACAAAAGGGACATAGCCAAAGCACCAAAAAATAAAAAAATAAAAAAAAGATTTTACAAAAATGTTCACTGGAATAACACAGGACATAACTGCATAGTTCCACACATAAATAGATTTCTATCTGTTAAAAAAATAAGTATATAGACATGTACCAAAGCCATTGGGACAGCTTTTATGGGATGTTTGATTTACTGTGCAAGTCTAAGTTGACTATAGCAAAAATGGACATAATGCCAAATCTTAACAGCAGATTAGACTTCCCTTTCAACAAATTAATCTTTCCAGTCATTTATTGGATTTAAAATTTTATTACAAGTAGCACTGAGTAGTAAGAATTAGACTCAGGGAAAAAAAAGAAAAATACATGAATTTATACAATCTGAAAAAGAGAAAAAATTGTTTAATCTGTTCAGCAGAAGTCAGTATCCTTCATAGGGTGGAGTAGATTTCAGTTATTTGATGTTAAGTAACTGCAGAGGAAACAATTTTATCACAGCATTCTGGGTTTGGGCAACTTTCAGAAGTAGAGGAAAGGAGGACTTGCAAGATGCTTAGTAAACAGCAGATTGGATATGTCAGTAACATGGTGTTCATATGTAGAAGGAAAGATTAAACAGTGAAGCTCACCAGATTTTTTTAAAAATAATACGAAGTCTTTAAGTCGTTGGGAAATAAGACATTTAATGCACATATAAATACACACCAAATTAAATCTATTGGCTTTTTTTTTTTTTTTTATAAACTTCTCCTTCCCATTAAAAAAAATAATCTAGAAATCAAGTTGCGAATACTTAGAGAAAGCAAAGCTTTTTCTAAAGTGAATATCTTTCTGAACTTACTTGAGCTTTTTGCTTTAGAACAGTTGTAGGCTGTGCTTCAGGATCCAAGATAGAAATTATTTCATTGACCTTTTCAAGAGATTCATAGAAATTCGTGATTTGTTTCTCCTGCTCTTCAAGTGGGGACAGCAGATGCTGACATTCATACAGTAGGGCACAGGAATTCTCCTTGACCTATTTGACATTTTAAAGAAAAATAATTATTAAGAAGGCAGTAAATTTCAGTAAACAGCAACTTTATCAGCATGTAAACTAATGTAGTTGCTACTTCTTTTAAGGTCAGTATAAATAACATGTTAATTAAAGAATCCATTTAAGGATAACAATCTTGAAATGTAGAAGTAATAGCATCTTCTACATCTGAATTAACTCAATTGTTACCACAAATATTTCTCAGATTTTTTTCATCTTTCTTTTTTTTGTATTGGAGCTTAGTGGTTACTGGTTTAATTAGTTTAATGTCTGTAAAAACAAAAAGTATTCTGCAACCTTGCTTAGTTGCTCTTTCATCTTTGTCAAAGTTGCAAGCATTTCGTTTATTTCTTCTTGGGAAACTTCTTTCATAACCAATTGTGCTGTTCTTGCGACCATTTTGTACTGAGCTTCCATGGCAGGCAATTTCTGCTTAATATTCTGTAACAAATATTTTGTAAAAATAAAATTAACAAAAAAAAAAAATCAGCAATGGCATTTATGCATTCACTGAAATGTAAGAGATATATTCCAATTTTTGTCATGGTTGACTGTGAAGATTGGACAATGTTTCAAATATTTCAAATGAAAATTGTCACGATATTATGATGATACACAATTGGTCAGCTCACAAAGATGTGAACTGAAATTAAACATAAACCAATATCCAGTTGGAAAGAGTTTTGGAAATATGCTCTAGAAATGTCAGCCATAAAATATTAGGCTTTAAGTTAGCTATAAGATAAACTGTTCAAGAATACGAGTGAAAAAATGTAATATTAAAAATGTATCCCAAAATAATTTTGTTTTACCTTTAGAATTAACATTTTGCTCTTATGAAAGAGAAAGAACAGATGGAAGGAAAAAACTTACTTCTAGATCTTGTACAAACATCTTCACATCTAAGAAGGACACTTCTACGGGTGCTGAAAATTTTCTATTACTTTCATCAACAAAAGCTGTCAAATTAGCCACACCATCCAGGTATTCTTTCTGCATCTTGTCCAATTCATCTGCCCGAGCATACTGTGAAAATACATAGCAAAAAAAAAAAAACAAAAACAAAAACAACAACAACAACAAAAAAAAAAACAACAATAAACCCGAATGTGGCAACTAAGCAATTCCTTGAGGGAATTAGCATGTTTTCAGAGCAATCTTTTTTACTAGAAAAATTCTATTCAATGAAATGTAAAATAACAGAAACTAATCTTCTAAACTAAGGTTATTTTCAGTAGTGCTGATAATTAAAAGAATGACATTCATACAAGTGTTTAGGCCTTCTAAATGGATCGTTCAAAGAACTCTTGTCATTTGTTTCTAGCCTAGAATCAACATATCAATCAATTCCTCATCACTTACAATTGGAATTTTGAAAGATCCACAAGAGTAGATTTTACAGGCATTTCCCTCCATCAGCTTTTCTAGATTTTTTGTGTGCTAATATTTTTGCTGATTTTTCAAAATCTTGCTCCCCCTCTATGTGGGGCAAGAAATGCATTTTTCTGGACACTATAGTTTCCACAGTGAATCAAAAGCAAAAAATAATTATCTTGAGAGCCATCTAGTTTGGACAAGTTACAATAAAAAAACAACAAGGGCAGTCATTATTCGCATTTCCATTTAATTTGACTAAAATAAGATAGAAAACAAGTTCAACATCTTCAAATAAGCAATTGCTGATTAAAAGTCATTGAAAAGGGAAAACACTGTTGGATATACATGGATAATTAGTAATTATATTTTCTTATGTGCTTACAGGGTGTGAAATAGTTCTGCATAACCCTATCTTGTCTCTGCTTTTTAAAGAAAAAAATACTTTCCCAATGTGTTGAATGTCTTCTAGGAGATACGTCTTTGTTTTGTTGTTGTTTGCTTGTTTCACCTATTATTAGTGCTTCCTATTGCATGAGACTGACATAATGTCTGACTGATTTGGGAAACACTTAGCTAGCTTGCATTGCACCTACTTATGGTTACAGTACAGTAACTGAACATAACTGCAATTAAAGAGCAACATTTGTGTTCACCGTTTTAGCTACCCAGTTTCACAAAGCTTACAGTAAGAATAAGCATGTAAAACTGATTATTTTCTTAAAGAAATTAGAAGTTATGAGTGAATAATATTCACTTTATTGAGACTGCAAAGATAAAATACAGACTATATTAGCTGTAAATGTATAAAAGGAAAATTGAAAAACTGTATAATCAAAAATATAAACAAAGCGAATATCCCAATAGCAATTAAGTCCTGTCAAGGTTTCAATTCTAATATAAATAAGTATAAACAGGCACTTTAGTAAGTTGTTCTACAGTCCTGCTAGTGAGGCAAACTGTCTTCTTGACAGGGAAATATCAAAATAAATATGAGTATTTAAAATAACAACAGCAAAAACACATACTTGCTTCACTTGCATAAACAATTCTCTCCATCTTCCATTTAGTAACAGAAGTTGCTGCTTAAGGTCTCTGGAAATGGTCTCATCACATGTTTCAATCAGAAAATTACCAGCATCATTCATGGCTGTGTGCTGTTGGATCCAATGGGGCAAGTGCCTGAAGAAATCCTGAAGAAAATGAAAGCATTTACAAATCGTGTTTACCTTAAATCATTAAACTAAAATTTGATCACCAGCTAATGGCTTGATAAAGCTCTTTGAACAGTTAGTCTCTGAAGCCATATTGGCTTATGAAACTTACGAAATTATGGCTTACAGATGGATTTGCCATAATAAAATTTTATAATGTTTGAGCACAGTCTACCGGATTAAAAACTGCCACTGGTATACTCATAGCTTATTTTACTGTAGTGAGTAGCTTTAATTGAACTGGTGAAAATCCTCCTTAAGAGAAAGGATTTGGTTTGTAACTGAAATCACTCGTATTCATCCAGTTTCTGATCTAAGATTCATTTTTCACCACTGCTTCTTTCTGTTTCAGAGAAGATGAGAGGAGAAGGAAAAAACAAGACTGTCACTGATTTTTCCCCCCCACTCCACTGAGACAGCCTAAATAACCCACCCACTATGCCAAATGCTTGCCTACACCTTGTAGGCAAGCACGCACTCATGAGTTGAAAGAGAAGACAAACTTCCTCCCTGCATCCCTTTCTTTTTGCTCTCCAGGAGGATGGGCAGCTGTTCCCAAGAAAAGCATCTCCAGGCACCGTTGCCACAGCTATATCAGTAAACTGAGCAGGATTCAATCACTCTCTCCTGATTGTCTGAGTTATTTAATGGTTCATATGTTCTCTAACATCATTTTGGCATCTGCCCTTCTCCCAGACAGTACACAATTCAGTGTTGCGCACAGGGCAATTACTATTGCTAGTGGATTAAATCAGTGGAGCCACCTTCTTTAGGAAGAAAAATAGAATAGCCAAAAGGATGCAAGCTGTACAAGTCCACTTGGTCCTCAAGACCAATGAAGGGGCACTGAACTGTTTTAATTAATGGCTCTTAATCTACTCTAAAAATACAAGACTCCTGATCTGACAGCGACAGTTCTGTGTTTCTTCAGATGTAGGTTAAGAGAGGGGCACGTTATGAGGGAATTGTAACTAGAAGTGCTAAAGAGGCATCACAAGTAAACAAAAAAGTTGTAGAAGAATTGGCTTGTTTATCAATACATTACTGTTAAATTTTAAGTACTTTACAGGAGATAAATTCTACTGCATACTGATTTTTTTTTTTTCAAATTTTTCTGTGACACAGGTTCATAATAAAATAGAGAACCCAATGACAAAGTTAAGAAACCACTTTCTTTTGCAAAAAGAACAAGAGTACTTACTGGTTTTGAAATAATACAGAGACAATGGATAGAAGATGAAAAGTATAAGTTCTATGCCTGGGACAGAATATGCTGGTGTTTAGTAATGCAGGTAAAGGTTTCAAATAAACACCAATTAAATCTTTATACAATATTACTTACTCTACCATACTCTAGGGAAACTGCTTTAGTAGGGGGTTGGACTAATTGCTCTCCAGAGGTCCCTTCCAACCCCTACAATTCTGTGACTATTGATGTATTTGTAGTTTTACAGAACAAATATTTGAAAACGTTTAAAAAGTTTGCCGTATAGCAAGAAGTTACCGTCTTTCACTTGGGACTTGAGATACTTGGGAATGAAAGTTGTATAACCATACAAACCCATAAGTACTTTTTTAATAAACAAGAGTTAAATCTGCTAATCAAAATTATCCTTGGAACTAAGTGAACATCATTCCATTATTCATATTCTAGATTCAACATTAATAATAGAAATAACATATGTATCTCAGTCTACAGGTGGTTTATATTACGTCTTCATAACTGCTAACAATTTTGAGGCAATAGAATATACTTAATATATTAGCATTCTGTGAAGAATAACACTTCCATGTCTAAAGGTTTTCAACACAGCTTTTAGAAACTCTTCATATATCATAAACATTAAAAGTAGCTTCTCAGACTAATCCGTTCTTACATATATACGTGTGTGTGTGTGTGCGTGTGCTATACAAGTAAACATTGAGAAATTGATTATCAGTATAGTGTGCCAGAAACTGAAAAATATTCTGAGTATTGCAATAAGGATTTATCTATCAATGTTCCCACTAAAATTTGCCAGCATGAACATCTCCCTCTTGAATGACGTTTTGTAAAATAAGCTAAGGAAATGCAAAAGCACATTCCATATTTCATATTTTACAAAAGTCTTATATATTTGGAATTAGTTCATTATATATTTGGAATTAGTTCATACCTTTTTAGACTGTTCAGTCTGATTAAGCATTTTTTCAGCATCCTCCAACCAGGCTTGCAGACCTGCCACAGTGCTGCTGTATCTGTCCCAGTTAGCAATTACTTCTTCCAACATACTTCTTACACTTCTCACCTCTACCGAGAGGTTCCTCCACTGTGCTGTTGTTTCACTCATAAATTTCATCACACTCTCAACTTCTTCCACTAAGATACAGGAAAGACATTATTTATGTTCATAATTATTTCTGTGATGCTTCATGTTATGCTGTGCTTATCTAGTCTCATCAGACAATTGTATTCGACTAAAACTGCTATTTCAGAAGAGTTATTACACACACTGTTCACAGTTCAAATTTACTGCAGTTATTTCTGAGAAATTAAGCATTCACCTTAAAGATTGAGGAAAGTACACAAAATGGTAGAAGCACACAAGGTAAGTACACAAAAATATACAAAACTTTTGCTACCACAACAACATTGGGACCACACTGCATACTCTGTTTAGTGTTTGTTTCTAATCTGTAGCAAAAGACATCAGAAAAATTTTCTTTACAAGAAAGTAGAAGTATGTAGCATACAAACTACGTCTGCATGCAAAAGCACTGAATTAAATTGGCTTTCCAACACCATTAAAACAAACTGTGAATTTTTTTTGTCATTTACTTTTTAATATTTTCACCACTGTAGTCCTTACTCCAGAAGGAAGAAATAGAGGTAAGGAAAAGAACCCAAGTAAATCTTGAGACTTCATAAGTCTCTTGACGTTTCTTTCTTAGGGAATTAAGCAAAGGTGGGGAGTGCCCCAACCACTGAAACATGTCACTAATTGGTTCATTGACACACTACTGGGCACAGATCAACAATTCAGAAGTTAGAACGGACCAGCAGAAAGTACGATCACCACCTTCTGAACATTAAGGAACTTAAAAAGTAATGGGCTGCTCTGTACCAGTTAGCCTCATGCTAGAGAAAATGCAAATTGCTATCACAACCTGTAGACTTTCAGGTGGATTCCAGTTGCTATACAGCTCTACTGCATGGAATAAACAAGCATTAGATGATTTATTTTTTTATTTTTTTTTAGGAGATATCTATGTCTAAAGAGATAAAATGCCATCCCCACAACAATAGAAACACGGGCATTTACCTGAGCCATTTGCTTTGGCATACATTTCAGCTGCTCTTTTCAAGATCTGGTATGTAACCTCGTATTGCTCAAAGAACTTACTGTTTTCAATAACAGACTGAAAAAGACATATTACAATAGAGAAAATAAATATAAATGTTAGAACACATCCTCTGAAATTACACCAGGAGAGCAATGACAGCTTTTAACTTCATTATTTCTTTTATTTCATTTATTTATGAAATTTTAAAATTTCATCTTTTCAAATTAATAGTACAGTAGTGTTTCCCTCACAAATTGAGTTTATTTACTCTGCCTATGGAAAGAATATTTAATATATTATCAGTGTGTTACTAAATGAATTACTGAAATACCTAGAATATAACACATGGAACACGCAGAAACTGAACAATTAAAAGTTACATGATCAATGAAAAAATATTTTAAATTTCCTCCCTTACAGAAGGCTCCCACCAAAAAAAAACAAACAAACAACAAAAAAAAAACCCAAGAAGAAAACTGCTAAGTGCTTAAAAACTTTCCGGATTTTGTTTTAAAGAGATGAAATGCACATGCCTTATTCTTCAGTTTGCTTCTGCTATCACTGCAAGTGGTAAAAATAAGATTAAGGAAACAATGAAGAAAAGATGCTGCTTTCTGAAGTGCAAAACACTTCTCTTTTAGGAGTTGTGTTTCCACTATGCAATATGGTACAGAAGAATGAATAATTTATATGGAAATATTATGGCCACAAAGTTCTCTCTCTTTATCATTTATACCTATTTATCGTTGATGCCAAATGGCATTTTTTTTTAATCTGTCAGAATGTTTCTTCTTCAAATGCCCTGTATAATTATACACATATGTGAGACAAAATTATATTATACTGTATCTTCCATTATCACCCGTAAAAAAAGGGGGAGAAAAAAAATCCCTTTTTACCGGACTTTTACACTGCCCTCCCTAAGGTACTTAGCTAGAGTTTTGGAGTGATTTTATAACCTATACTACATGCCATGCCTCCAGCTGCAGATCTACACATCTAAGGCAAATGCATTTCCGTTATGTACATACAAGTTCAGGAATGTCAGAATAGACAATCTTATTTGTACAGCTGTAAGTTTGGTAATACGAGGTTTTTAACAGCACTAAAGTTTCAATGTTTAACAAAAATTTTCTAAGGTCAGTGTATTTTGAAAAGGAAAATTAGATCTTGTGTTCATCAACCCACATTATGTAAACATTATAAACAGTTTTAAAAATAATAAAACCAAACCTTGTCAAATACAAAGAACCATATCCTCTACCACAGACATTTGACAAAACTTGACTCTTTTTTTTTTTTTTTACTTTTGTTAAACCAATACACACAGACATTTCATCCTGATTCAAAATCTCTTCATATGAAAAGATTGTACCAAACTGTTTATATGATACTGATCACAAGTGCAATTACAAATATATTCAAAAATGAAATATGTAAATTTCCTGAGTAAATTTCTCCCATCTATCAAGGTCCCTTAAAAAATATTCAGATATTCCCAAATCTATATAGCATATATTGCCAAAAAATGCGTTAATACAGTGATGGCAAAAAAAAACAGTGCTATGGGTTAAAAGCCATTGATTTCTGTATCCAGTATCTCCATTGCAGCTGAGACTTTGCTACAATATATTATCCAGTTTGATGATGTACAATTTGTACTGACCTTTATTTCTGGTATATGACACATAGCTGAAAAGATGGAATAAATTAGCAAGCAACAATTTTATTTTTAACTACGGTACACAGATACTTACTGGCCATGTGTTATAATTCAGAACCTAACTACCATTGCTCTTAGAATGCCAATATAGCTCTGGCAGACAAACATACTCTTTTTTATTGTTTTTTGGTTTTTTAATTTCCTGCTAATATAATCACCGAAGGTACTGATTAGAGATTTCCTAGTTAAGACTCCTAATTAAACAGAAAAGAAACATTCAGCTCCTGCTCCTAGAAACTTGGCTGGACTGCCAAAGAAAATATTTTTCCATCATGGGACACTTAAAAGGAAATATAAAGTAAGATCACCAGGAATGAAACCGAGCTCTATCTTTTTGTCTCAGTTTCCTCATTTTTGATGTCACACAATTTCATGAATGACAAAAGGAAGCATTTTCTTTTCCCTAATAACCAGCTCAACATTAGTGGTCAGAGAGCATAGAAATAGCTATGGTAATCATGAAATAACATGCAAATTAACCACTTAATGTTAATTTTAAAGCTAAATATAATAATAAGAAATCAAGATAAAATAATTCAAAAATTAAGATATCTACTCCTGCATTATTTCTCGACAGCATTTAGCAGTGTCTGAGACAACCTTGTAAAGCATACAAATGGACCGTAACACCTAGCTATTGCAAAACTCTCTAGCAAATTTTCTATTGTAAATGTTTTCCCTGAGCTTTGCAGATTTAAAACTAGGCTTAATTCCTGCAACATTAGAATCTCTAACTGCTAAAGCTTAGACATAGCAAGGAAAAAGTATCAATAGCCTTCAGTTCTCACTTTGTGTGAGGAACTTTGAGTTTCAAGTTTGCTTCTAATGCAATGAAAACCAGCAGGATATATGGGCATCAGTAATTTTCTCTACAGTGTCCTGTCTCTGAACACTTGTATAAGTGTACAAATTCTTTCCAAACTGAATTCTCCGGTGTAATTTTCATCATATGGATCAGGTAAGAGAGGAAAAATATTTATCCCAGTCCTACTTTTGAAATAGTCCCTTATATCCTAATGTAAAGTGATGGTACCATCCTACTAGACATTTGACAATGCAAGCAAGATTTTCACAAGATACAGCAGCGTACGACTAAATGGAAACATCAATGAGTGTTTGTAAGTCAATAGCCTGTGTACCTTAATGTGATGTATGGATGATGCAAAGTTGGAACGATTTCTTCGAAGAGGAGAAATAATGTAAGTGAATAAGTAGAAAAACCATGCCTTAAAAGAAAATGATTCCCCAGCAAATATAGTACATTCAACAAATACGTGAAGCCAGCATTACATTTTTTTCTCCTCATTTGGAGGACTTTAATAATCTGTGAACTGTGAAGGACTGCACCCCAAAAACCCCTTCTATTTCTGCACTTAATTCACATATAGTCACAATAAAGTGCATCTATGCAGACATAGAACAAGAAATTGAATTCTCAGAAACTATTATCTTAAACAAGTAAAAGTCTAGGATTTAGAACTTCCAGATATTTTTAGTAAGCTAATGGTCAGACATGGTTAGCAGTTGCGACATTATTTCTTTTCCTGAGGAGGTAGGGTAAACTACAGCATATTGATTTTTAACATTTTCCTCCAGGGGATGAAAGAAACACTGCTAAGATACTCTATATAAATGCAGTTAAAGGTTTTGACTGACAAGTCTCATTTGTCTTTCAGTTTTTATTAAATTCTAACAGTCTCAGATGAGAATATTCCAGAAATAGTGACAAAGAGATGACAGCTCCAACTTACTATGTAATTTTGCAGGAGTAGTTCTACTGAGTCTCTTCTTCCGTATTTAATAATCCATGATTTTAACTTTGATTCTGCAAGGACTAAGAGTGACAGTAGACGGTACTTCAGTTCCAGGAACTCCATTTTCAACAGATGGAGCTCAGATGAAGAGACAACAAAATTAAACCTGGAAAATGAATCATACTATAGTAAAACACATCAATAATTTTTTCTTCCTGCACCCCCTCTCTTTTTTCCCCCTTTCAGTTTTTCCTGAAATCTTTATTTACAGTTCAGAAATTTCTCTAGTCTTTCACCTAATTAAGCTTATCAACATTATGTTAGATGATCATTCTGATAATTGTTATTGAATAGCAAATGAATTATAATCCCATTTATTCATTAAAATAATCAGTTTACATTACTAAGTTTTGCAAAGTCATTTTTCTTAAATTCATTCTGCCTGTTGTTACATAACATTTCTTTCATGGGCAAGTAATCACAAAATTGATGTTAAAAAAAAAAGGTATTTCTCTCTAAAACACAAAGCTTATATTGATTCTCACCAATCATTAACGTACAAGGCTTTCAACAAATTTTCATTTACATTCAGGGAAGGTTTTCCTTCCAACATTTACATGCTTGCCATTATGAAACATTATTAGAAAGCAGTTTGTACACAAACAGGTTAAAAATCAAACAGGTTCCCTTTCATCCACAGAGGATTTTCATTTTGGGTTGAAAGCCTTACCTCTCTGCCATATCCTCTAATTGGTCAGATGGAACAGGCACTCCATTAACAGACCTTGCCCCGTGGATCTCATGGAATGTCTTTTTGTGACCTTCTATGTTTTTCAGTAGATCCTGATTGTAAAGAGAGAGAGACAGAGAGAGAGAAAAAGGGTAGGGGAAGAGATTGAGAGAGAGAGACAGAGAAAAGGCTCACAGTAGGCTATCTAATAAGCACATTTTGAAGCCTGTACTGATGACTCAATATAGTTAACTATTTGATCGTGCTCTCACATTTGCATGCAACGGTATGCCTACCAAAAATCATTTACATTAGGTTGAACATTTACACAGGGAATGCCTCTGTTAAAGCCATTTCTCACAACTATGAAAGATTTTAAAGCAGAGAACACACTGCAATGGTTTAAGAAAAGAAAAAATCTTAATTTTATTTTTTAAAAAATGCCCAAAATGCAGTTTGTAAATACTCTAATACCACCATTGTACAATCATTCTAAATTTACTGTTTACATCCTTACAGCCGATACTAACCTTTGTTAAGTATTGATTCAAATTTTCAGCAACTAATCTGTATATACAGACAGTAATCCAGAGGTCCTTATGTAAGTATCTATTCAATATTCAGTGAACTTCTCACTCTCTCAGCTTCAAAGGATTTCAGGATTGCTCTCTATATATTACACAAATGAAGGAAGAATGTGGTACTCGACCAGTATTCCTGTGATAAGAATTGTACCAGCAAAAACCTTACAGCAGAGCACATTTCAGCTGTAACTAAGCAACACCGCTTCAAACAGCCTCCTGGAGATTACATATTAAAATGAATGACTGGCAGTAGTCTTTGCAGAGATACAGTAACAAAAACATAAAGTGCCTAGTGGCCAAGAGGACACAAAATAATGGATATTTTGCTGCAAACAGACAGCTTCTGGCTCAGAAGCCTGTGAGCAAAAGGGAATCATACAAGGTTGCCCCCTTCTCACTTCAGGGGGACTTCACAAAGTCTCATATTGATCACATCTCTTGGCTCTGCCCACCAAATAATCACTTTTAGTGGCCCACCAATGTTTTCACTGTTTTCCACTTCAGCCAAGACCTCATGGTGAAAGAAATGTATCAGACTTTCTCAGATGCAGGTGGTGGGCTGGTATTACCACAGGGAAAACTCCACTGAGGATATCCTGTGACTAACATATGCTCACATGAAGGAATGACTTGGAACAGGTATCACTTAACTGCATTTGAGATCCTGCCCAATGAAGAAGGATTCCCCTAATAGGTAACAGTAAAAATAAAACAACTGTTCTATCTAATGTCAAAAAGCCTTTTATACAACGTACTCACCAAGCGAAATCCTGCAGTGCAAATTAACCCACAAAGAGCACATTGTCCTGAATTTCTCAATCTTGGTGGAATTAACTAAAATCTTAAATTCTTGCTTAATTCCCCGAAGGTTTGTCTAAGCAAGCTGGTACTTTTTGTGTTAGTATCAAATGGACCATAAGGTATAAAATTCAATCAAATAACTCATTATTAGATAAGACAAAGATATAGGAAAGGTGATGATGTTATCTGAACAAACACATAACAAAAAACTGAAAAACTTTCTGCCAAACAGTGACTGAAAAGAATTTTTGATTTCTGATACTACCCAGTAACACACCAGGATAAGACAGTGCAAATCCTAGTGACAAAAAAAGCTCCAGGAGCCAGTATAATTATGCAAATTTATGCTGAAGCTTTCCCTTTCCCGTGGAAAAACTCCCCTGACACAGGCGAGCTTCAGTCAAAAGTCATTTTTTAAAGTAGAAATCATCCAACACAGTACTTCTGATGCTTGTTCAATACAAGCATTTTTTTAAATGAATTTATTAAGATAAGATGTATAGTATTTACACTGTAAAAGCAGAAGTATTTGACTTGCTTTTTTATCCCCAATGAAAGTTGAGTCTTATGAATCCTGAAATACTTTTATCAAGAAAACTAATGAAATAGAGCCTTATGAAAGGATAGACTTTGAAAGATAACAATGAACAACATCTTTCACACAGTTTTCAACATTATTTTGGTTAAAATTTATTAGCTACCACTTAGAAGAGCTATTCTATAGCTAGTTGTGTATGCCAATTATTCTTAATTAGAACAACTGTCACAATTGTTCCAAAATGTCCATGAAAATGATCAGCTTTTCATTATATGGAATTACTTTTACTAAAAAGCAGAATTTTTTAATGGAAAAATAACAAGACCATACCCATAAAAATCAAATGCACATCCAAACAAGTTTTAAAGCATCAACGATAGAAAAAAAAAAAACCAACAAAAACACCACCACAATATGAGACAAAACTGCATTACTCTAACAAATGCAGCCTTCCATACCCTATTTCTTTCTCTTTTTTCCTTCATATTTGCTGTTTCAGTTTCTTTTACCACCTCTCCAAAGACTTTTCCCTATAATTTTCTCGTATTTATTGCACTGACAAAGCTCACAATTTTGGTTTTAAAAGAGAACATATACTCAGCAAAGAGTAATGCCAATGATATTTAATATTGTCTGGAAAAATTCCTCTTTACCACAGCAGAGGTGACTTCTTATGTTATTTATCTTTGCAACACAATAGTGAAAAAAGTGATTTCTCATTATCTTCCCATCTTAGCAATATCACTTGCAGTAACCAACAGCACACTTAGTATGTTTGTGCTCTCTCTCTTTTTTCACAAGTAAGTTCACATGGCTGAACTGTGTACCCAGCTCAGTTCCCTGTGGAATTTTATCCAACAGAAACGGAATAAAGAGCCAGTTGAAATGGTAGTACTTGGTATCTTTCATAAAGTGGAAGCAGCCACAAAACAATCTTGAACATCACTTGTAAAATATATAGATATCACAGCTGAAGTTATCATGGAAAAACACATCATTTTGAGCTATCACAAAGGTGACACCACTGACACCAACTAGCCTTCAAACCACGAGTATTTTGTTGATTTCACAGAATCACAGAAATACCAAGGTTGGAAAAGACCTACAAGATCATCCAGTCCAACCATCCAGCTATCACCAATAATACTCACTAAACCATATCCCTCAGCACAAAAACCAAACATTCCTTGAACAACTCCAGGGTCGGTGACTCCCCCACCTCCCTGGGCAGCCCATTCCAGTGCCTGACCACTCTTTCAGAAAAGTATTTCCTAATATCCAGCCTGAATCTCCCTGGTGCAGCTTGAAGCCATTCCCTCTAGTCCTATCACTGTTACAGGAGAGAAGAGGCCAACCTCCAGCTCACTACAACCTCCCTTCAGGTAATTACAGAGAGCAGTAAGGTCTTCCCTGAGCCTCCTCTTCTCTAGACTGAACAATCCCAGCTCCTTCAGCCGCTCCTCGTAAGACTTGTGCTCCAGACCCCTCACCAGCTTTGTTGCCTTTCTTTGAACCCACTCCAGGTCTTTAATGCCTTTCTTGCAGTAAGGGGCCCAAAACTGGACACAGTACTCGACGTGTGGCCTCACCAGAGCTGAATACAGGGGGACAATCACTTCCCTGTTCCTGCTGGCAACGCTGTTACTGATCCAAGCCAGGATGCCATTGGCCTTCTTGGCCACCCAGGCACACTGTCAGCTCATGTTTAGCTGAGCATCAATCGATACCCCCAGGACCATTTCCTCTATGCAGTCTTCCAGCCACTCTGCCCCAAGCCCGTAGTGTTGTCTGGAGTTGTTGTAGCCCAAGTGCAGGACTCAGAATTTAGCCTTGTTGAACCTCATTAAATCCCATTGGCTTCAGCCTGCCCAGATCCCTCTGTAGGGCCTCGCTACCCCCAGGCAGATCCACACTTCCAGCCAACTTGGTGTCATCTGCAAACTTACCAAGGGTGCACTCAGTGCCCTCATCCAGGTCATTGACAAAGATATTGAAGAGGACAGGACCCAGCACTGACCTTGGGGAACACCACTCATGACTGAATAATAATCACAGATCATTACAGCCTTCAAAATAATGAAATAGAGTGCATGGAATCAATGCATCTGGACCTACCTTAAGTTGTTCAAGCTTCCGGTGTATAATATTTGCTGTCTCCTCATGAGCTTGCTGAATGCTTACTTCTTCTCTTAGAGCAGCCTCTGCTCTATAGAGCCAAGCACCTATGGTACCCAAAGGTGCAGGAAGAGATTTATCAAGGTGTATGTGCCAGTCAAACAGCTAGGAAATAAAAACAAAAGCATTCAACTTATTTCCTTGCTCAATTAAATAAACAAATACTATCAGTCATGAACACTGCAATTTATTCCTGCTATTCCAATCAGGTAAAAATTAGCCTTAAAGCTTCATTTGTTGATACAGCATTCAGTATTTTTTGCACAGAAACATTTAGTTAAATTAAAAATGTTGTATTAGAATTTTTAGTTAGTGCTAGAGTCACTAGCAATTTTCATTAAAATATTGCATGCCACGTGTGCATTGTGCACACTCTACAACACTTTCAACTTGTCTGTGCACTGCTAACACAATTTCAAATAAAAGGAAACCTCAAAGTATTTTACTTATCTTTAAGTTCATGTTCTGTCTATGCATGAGCAACTATTAAAGATGATGATGATGAAAACATTCACAAACCAAATACAATATAATCCAGCATCCCTGGAGACATGGTTCATATTTAGTTTCCAAATGCCCAACAAAACTG
This sequence comes from Centrocercus urophasianus, assembly GCF_019232065.1. Taxonomy (NCBI): domain Eukaryota; kingdom Metazoa; phylum Chordata; class Aves; order Galliformes; family Phasianidae; genus Centrocercus; species Centrocercus urophasianus. Next base: position 55,036,822 of record NW_024884142.1, on the reverse strand, counting down.
ATAGCAAATGATTTAAAATTATAAATAATTTAAAATTCTCATACTTAATAAAAAGTGTATAATATAATAGTTTTCAACTTACCCTGGAAGAGACTCTGTCCCACGCTTGCTTCACTATAGCTTGATCAAGTGATAATTTACCATCTTTCCTTAAGGACTGAGTTACAAGTTCAATAGGTTTCCTTTTCATCTCATACTGGATTCTGAAATGCTTAAATGACTGCACAAAGAGAAAATCAAATCAGTGTAATACAGAGTCAAACAAATTCTGTAATATTTATGGTATACTGGCACCTGCATGACAATTTTGTACTGACAGCAGTTTTAATACTACTCATAAAGGAATATCAGTTAACACATGTATTTATAGCCCTTGTTGAATTGTGTTTTACTTAAATCTGAATCCCCAGCAAAGTATGTGTAACACTTAGGTATTTCCCTTTAGTTACCAGAGGTCTGAACCCTGTCCAAAAGTAAATAGTAATTGAATAAAAAAACTAGCAAGTGAATTAAATACTAGTTGAGACAGATAGTGATTGCTTTTAGGAAACAGTTAATTTTCAGGAAAAAATTTAGGTCAAAATTTCTGTTATAGGTTTAGACATTAACTTTTGAAAGAAGGGTTAAAAATGAAGAACTAAGCCCTGTCCTCTTCACCTGTCACCTCACCCAGCTTTCAGCCATACCTCCCATTTAAGCTATATAACGCAGAATCTGGAAAGACTGTACAGACACATGCTCACTTCTAACTAGGACAGACCTTATTCATGCTGCTAGAAAAAGCTCTCTGCAAGGAAAACCATCTGTGCACTACGTAGCAAAGTTGGAACTGTCATAATTCCTCCACCTCAACATTCCTCAACAAGTAACACAATTTGAATCCTTATTTCTTTGAGCTACAAAACATAAAATTGCATATATGTACAATACATCAAATTGCAGATGGTATAAAATACTGCAGTGCAGCGTCACAAAATGGTGACAATAACATCTTATTCCAAAAATCTTTTCCAGTTACTTACCTGATATTTCTCCTGTAAGCTTGTTTCTGCCACCTGTGCCCGTGTTAAATCTCTTTCAAACTGTTCTGCCCACACTCTTAGGTCTCTCAGCATCAACTTGTCTTCCTTCTATGATTAGTACAATCACACAAAAAACATTTTATCCTATTAGTACAGGTGTCAGATATAGTCCAGAAATGAACATCTCTGTAGCAATTAAAGACCATTAGTTATAGTGAAAAATCAATGGAAACCTCTGAGCCAAGTTCTCTCCTTATTTTCCTTCATATAGTCTAACTGAAAAGCACTTGAGTGGAAGGAAGAACTCAGCATTCAGATACGAATCTGAGAGAGGTGAAGTCGTGACTATTTGGGTCATTACTGTGTCAGAAATACTACTTGCAGTTCTCATCTGCTTTTAAATTAATAGAAAGTTCTTTAAATATATCACAACACCTAATTTTAGTTTTCCACATACATTCAAAGGGAATTTCAGTAAAAGCTAATTGATCTGAGATGGGAAAGGATTTATTATCATTTTATCAGTTTATGGCTATTTTATTATCTTGTCTACTACTGAACTATTGCTTGGGGTGCAGCAACATTAGAAAAGAAAGTGCAGCAGTATGATCCAAGCTTACACATTTATTCTCTTAGTGACTTCAGGGCAATCCTTGACATCAAGTTATATGTACAGAAGCTAAAAAATATTTTGGTATAGAAGGTTTTAACAACAAAAATGGAAGGCAACTAAAAAAAAATCTGATTCTGTTCAACTTCTTTTGCTTCCATGACATTTTATGGTTTTAAAAACAACATACTTGTTTTAAATTTTGCTTTAACACTTCAAGTCTATCATTGGCACTGATGCTTGCAAGGCTGCTCTTCAAAATGCAGTGCCCTGATAGTGAGTAGAAAAGTACTGGTAGGAAATCTCAGGTCTTTAAGCACGTTATATTAGAAGGCTAGCAGACAACAGAAAGTTTTTTGTTCACTAAGAACACTAATCTTTAAGTCCATCTCAGATTTCCAACTGATGAAAGACATGTTCTGGCTACTATTTAGAAACCACTTTTTGAAAGCAAAAAGGCTATATTACTGTAAAAGTGGTGACTGTCAGAAACACATCTATTAAAATGAACAAACAGAACACATATCAGCTATGAACATAAAATGAGTGACTAAGACTAAAGCATTACATAAGAGAAATAAAACTAGACCTTAACCATTTTAACAGCTTAGAAGTATTGCTTCATTTCAGCTGAGAATCATCTTAGATGTATTTCTGCTAATTCTCATACTGATCCTCTACTCAAACCACTGGTAGTTGGCTGGACAGAATGTGCATAATAGAATGTGCAAATATCACAGGTATTATACTTGTTAACTGTTAATTGGATATTACAGCAAGATTAACTCTGTGTTACGGCAGCTGCATTGAAATAAAGATCCCTATAGCTCAGGTTCCTGTCTTCTGAAGTGCTTAGGCTGCTGCCTGAAAAACAGTATGGGACATCTATGACACTTCCCTGCTCCAGCTATTTCAAAGCTGGCATTTCCTTTACTTCACAAAAGGTTCCAAGATGCCAGAACTCCTACTGCTTCCAACTTGTCACATAATTTAAATATAGAGAAGAAAAATAAAAGCACTACTATTCTTGTATGATAATTTGCTCTGTGTGTGGAAAAGTAATGTCAAGATTCTTCAAGACAAACAGCAAATTCGTGATTGCTCCCATATGAGGAAAAGAATATAAGTAGAGAGAATTCTTAACTCTTTTAACCACCAAAAAAACCTAAAATCTTTGGAATTAAGGGTACTCCATTCACTAGAAATGATAACTTTAATGATGGACTACTGAAATATCTGTTTAGCAGTCAGCTCCATGAAGCCAATACAAAACCCTGCATCTTAAAGGATTTAATCTACAACAACAGTCCTAGTAATTGAAACTTTAAGTAAGGTATTCCTGAAGTCAAGAAGAGAATGAATGTTATATATACTGTGTATACTGCTTTTAGTTCACCCTGTAACTTCAATTTTATAAAGCATGGGATTTTATTCTCCGTGGATTACATTCTTACTGCTGTGAGTCACTAAAGATAAGACTTTGCAAGAGCATCTGTGGCCACAACTTTTTCTACAGAAAACCAAAGCAGGTATTTTGCAAGATTTCTATTAACATGGTTTAATTACCTATTGCTAAAATTGAATCTGACCAATTCTTTCTAAATAGAATAACATCAGCAACTAGAGAACTTCTACAGCACCTAAGTATAAAGAACACAGGAACAGCCACATCTCTCTCAAATTACAGTACAGTTTCTCTGAATTTAAGTGAGGAGATAAAGCTGAGAGGTAACACTGAGTGTTCTCAGATTTATTTAAATATTTTTACTATTCAGTCAAACAAATATTTGCTTGCTTAATCGCAGAAGATGAAAGCATTTCAGTAACTGAATCACTGGACATTGTTAAAGACACTGCACACCACAAGAAAAGCAGGATAGGCATATCATTCATATAGTTATTTATTCATTTTCACAGCTTTCTATTTCAGCATATCACTTGTCACCTGCAAACTTGATTCTGTGGTCCTTGTTCGATATAAAAACATCATAAAGTTTTGATTTTGATAACCAACATAGAAGATTTCTTGGCCACTAAGAAACCTGCCACCATTATTCCCCATGTCTGATGAGCTAAATCTCAATACAAGACTTTCATTAGTGACTAGTGGTTCTTAGTCCTAATAAAAAAATATTAGTGTTCTCACAATACTTAACTGTTTTCTAAAGCTTGCACACCTTAAGTAGCAAACAAACAGAACATAAAGAAAAGGAAAACATTAGAGAAATGTAAACGTTTTTTCTCTCGTCAGTATGAGGATATTCTATCCATAACCAAAATTATTTTAACTTTTCTAAGCCACTATGGCTTATTTTCTCCATGCTACATCCAAACAGCATTTTAGAGTATTAATTTATCCTCATGTCATTTTAAGAGCATTCACTGACTTGCAGAGAGGAACAACAAAGCTGGAGTACACAACCACCAAAGAATATGAATGAAAAACATCAGAGAAAACTGCTTATTAATTCCAAAATGGTAAGAGGGCAAATTTAAATTTACATGTGAAGTTTTTAGACTATACTCGGAAATAAAAAGCTTTTTTTTTTTTTTTTTAACTGAACTCTGATTTTAATTAACAAATTACATGATACAGAACTTTTTGGTTATTATAGAGCTAAAAATACATATCTGCATTTAATGAGAAACTTGACAATATACTTTTTTGAATTCTCTAATATATAATTATTAACCAGAAGAACTGTTCAAATTCTCAGGCACAGCATGGATAGAACTTTCAGACAGGAGCTTTTGAATCTAAAATAATTTATCTGTTTTTCAGAGATGCTGAATTATTGTATTGCCTATTTGCTGAAAAAAAAAAAAAATAATCAAGTCACTTTTACCATGTGTATATATGAAATCAATTAATTAAGCTATTCCTCTTGAAAACACTGAGTTATATATATGCGTTACTGTTAGCACAGAAAGACTCACACTGACAACAGTACCACAGATGCACTCTGAATGCTGAGCCAAGCATCACCTTCAGTAATGAGCTATTAAAGGCAGACAGTAAGCTACTGGAAGAACTCAGGAAGTTATTTTTACAATCGCTGCTGAAGAAAGCCCTCTTACAACTGGGAACTCTGATGGTAAAAATAGGTTGGAAATGATGGGTTTATCATCTGATTTACTTGTTCATACAAGAAATGCTTTACAACAGATATATTATGAAAGAGTGTGCTTCTTCTGTCTGTAAATTCATTGCGAGATAAAGTAACTTCTACCACTTCACCTCTTCACTATCTTAAACAGCAATGCAGGAGTACGTAAGGCTAAGATTTTATATTTTATATTAAGGTCCACTCAAAGCTGCCTGAACTTTTGCTTGAATAGATTGAGTGGGAATAATTCTGCTATGGTTATTAAACTTCATTTCAATATATATGGGTTCTTATACATGCACAGCATGAGATGAACAGTTGATCAACCTATTTCTTATAAATTAGGAAAAAAAGCCAACACACAGAAACTAGTGTTGAATAAAGGTAACTATCTGGACCATGTGAGACTACAAACAGAACTGACTGGCTACAATGACAGCTGCTGTTTTCTTCATTACATCTTCACTCCTGCAATCTTCTAGTTTTATCTGAGTGTTCTGAAATGTATTTGAATGTATCTGAAATTTGAATGTTCATTTGATATATAAAATTCCATCTGTTGGATCTCCTAACTTCTCAGATAATACTAGAAAGTTTTAAGTATTTAAATGTCTAAGATAGTTACAAAAATATATCCTTTAAAAAATTCATAACTTACGTGAGAACAAAGAGTTGAGCATATCATGTGATCAAACATGAATGCTCTCTCTTTCAAACACACATACCACATACACTACTTACACAATCATATATTCAGTCTAATATCTACTCTATAAACCTAAGAATATATAACAATATCAATCTAAAATGAAAATAGATATGAATAGATAAAACAATTTGTAATTTATTTTCTTATGCTTATATCTGTAATTAAGAAAGATAGTCTGAGGCTTATTATAAGTTGACTTTTCTGTATTTCTGTAAAATTATTTGCAAAATTAGGCATTTGGCTATAGGGAATAGCTGTTGTAAGAAAGTAGACTTAGTCTCATTATGCTCATCTATTTCCTCTTGTGGAAAGAGTAATATGAGGGTATCCAACCATTGTCTATTAAAATATCCAAAATCAAAAGTCCAATATGTTCAGGATAAAACAAAAAATTATGAAAGGCCCAAGGCAGACCCACTATTCTGGAGCATATTATCCTTACCTTAAATTTCATAAAAGAAGTGACAAAAGTTGGGATTGATTGAAGTTCCTAGCAGTATGAAACAAGTGAGAAAACAAGAGGAAAAAGAAAAAAAAAAAAGCAAACAAAATAAACCAAAGCAGGTAGAAATTCCAGAAAGAGCAATACAAGAGCTATATGTGCAATAATGCAATTAAAGATGTTCTTAAAATATTATCAAATGCATGTGCTATATATTGTGAAGAAGTTCTCTACTACATCTGATTTCTGGATTACTAGTCACTGTATGATTTGTTTCATCTGGAAAAAGCAGTTACTTTAGAGTAACCAATTATTTGTGATGCGTTGCTTACACAGATTCATATATAAGCACAGCTGATCCAGGCATGATATATTAGACTCCCTGTAATTCTGCTAATCCATCACTGGCAAAATTCTCATGCCTATCAGTAATCTATGTCCGCTCTGTACCTGACTCCCTAGTCCTGTCATTTATAACTGTCAATTCCATCACCTTTGCCCTTGGATCAAAATGATTGCATAAAACTACTTCATGGAAAAGAGATCTAAACTGAGCCAGTTCATTGCAAAACGTGTGACAAGTCCCATACCCCAGTCATTGGCTCGACACAGTGAAATACACTGAAAAAATGATACTGGATATCTTGAAGCTCTCGAGTATTCTTGTTTAAACTTTTCGCAAACTTGAATCCTCTATTCCTATAAACTTTTGTATTTGTGACATATGCCACAGGGAAAGGATTTTTTTTTTTTTGTACTGTGGGATCCTTTATGATTTTTTTTCAGAGAGATTCTGTCAACAGATAATCAAATCTCTTACACAGATTTTTTTCTCTTTAAAATATTTGATCCATTCTCAAGAAAATCATGGTGAGTTTGGCAGACTATACACAGATTCCAAGAAATAATAGGACAATAGTTTACATGGTTGTGGACTGGGTGAAAAAAGGGAAGCAAAAATTAATGAAATTGGATCTTGTTGACTGCACAATAACTAGATTAAATAAGATATCCAGATTATCTTTTGCAGATGTCATTCAATTATATTGCATTACATTATGGAGAGATTCCAGTGCTTAAAATTCAACAACATGAAGTTTAACAATACACAGACAAATGTTTCTTTCCATATTTATTGTATATTTAAAGAGAGTATTAGAAAATAGTATCTTAACCTAATGTTAAGTAGTGAAGTATCATACAGAATTCCTGCACTGTAGTGGATCTTTTCATTTCTTAGCCCAGATTCTAAATTGTGCATGGACTGGTAAAAAGTAGATTAAGCGTGATTTAAATCACCAGATTATGTAAATTTACTGTGAACATGGATCTACATTAATAGCTCAGCCAGTAGGCCAAAGGAGGTGATCTTTCCCCTCTCCTCAGCTGATGAGAACACACCTGGTGTTCTCTGCCCATTTCTGGGCTTTCCAGCACAGGAGAGAGATGGATATAGCCTAAGAAAGTGCTACAGATACATTGCAGGGACTGGAACTGCTCTCCAATGAGTAAAAGCTGAGAAAGATGGTACTGTTAACTTGGAGAATAGAGATCGCATAGTTGTATATAAAACCCTGAGGAAGAATGCAAATCGGACAGTTCTAGGCTCATTTTAGTGGACCCCAGTGCCAGGGCAAGAGACAGTGGGCACAGAAACACAAGAGATTTTCTCTGAACACTAGGAAACACATCTTTAGTATATTGCTTGCTGTTTTTCTGAGATGCACAGTTCATGGTCATTCTAATATACACCTTGGCTAAATGAACTGACTGGAAAAAAGTAAATAAGAGATTACTCATTTGCTCAGTGCACAGAGCTGACAGTGTATCAGATAAAAGCTATTTCTGTGATTATATATTCTTTTTCAAGAAGTATAGTTCACTGATTCTGTTTTGGGTACAGAGACATATGCAGATCAGATCAGACATATAAAAGTTTTGTATTGTTTTAAATAGCAACATCTGTGAAACCATAAGTGAACTGTATGCCTTAATGATAACTACAGTTAATAGTGTAGCAATAGGTAGAACAGTGTTTGTTTCTATTTACTCTAACCTAAAGCTTCTATATCCATCACATATCTTTCCTTAGGAATTTTGCATAATTTGGTTGTTGTTTTTTATTTATTTATTTATATAGGATTAATCCATCTCTAAGAATCTACAATCAGCAGAGATAGACACCTTTCTAGATGGTCATTTTTCTTAAGATGAATAAATTGTCTTAACAGTGCATAGCATTTCAAAAGAACTTAAACTACCTTAGATGAACCTGACCCTTAGTTAGTGATTGATAAAACAGTCTTGGAATCTGATTAAAAGCAAATCCATGCAGACTTTATTTTCCTGTGAGTGATACATTCCCTCTATTCTTAGTCTTTTCCTATTCCCCCTGAAGTCTAGTATAAGAAAATAATTATCACAGTGTTGGAGTACACGTACCTGAGAGAGATAACCTGTCAAGATTATTATCTGCTAAACTCCTAAAATTAAACACTATCAGGTTGTATTTCATCTGACCTGCGTTATGTGCTTGCCACAGAACAAGATGCATTGAGCAACAGATGTTACTGTATTTTTCTGCTTGTCAAAATAAACTTAGATTGACTATATCAGCAGTGAATCCTTAGTCAGATGACTCCAGCCTCATAGTAAGTGCACATGGGTGGCTTTTAATAGCACAGGAGGTAGGTGAGAGGTGAAGAAGATTACTGACTTTCTCTTCCCCTGCCCCTCAGCCAACTCAGGTTCCAGTGTGTTTCTTGAAGATGTGTTGTCCACACAAATTCCTATGCTGCCCAGCCTATAAGATATTGCACTGGAAGAAGTGAAGTAGTAATGGAAGCTTGTCCTTGGTGGTCAGAAGTCCTAGATGCTTGTGTGGACATTTCTATAATTAAAGAGTCTAATATTTCATGCCTAGATCAGGTGTGCTATGCACACAAACACAGCCATAGTGCAGGTGGCAGAATAATCACAAATACATAGAGTTGTGTGGCTAGGCTGGTATCTGCAGATTGCATTGCTAGAAAGATCATCACAGTGGAAAGGGATAATCAAAAATAAATGAAAATGGTCACTTGTGTCCTGGGCTAAAAGGAAAGCACTAAAGGGAGGAATCTCCAGGAAGAGATCCTTCCTCAATGGCAGTCAGCTCTTCAGTGGGGTCTAGAATAGGTGGAGCCAGACTCCACCCCTTCCAGTTACACAGCTGAATTCCTTCACCTGTGCTCCCATGGCTGACTCAGTGCTTGCCTCAGGTGATCAATCAGAGATTCAGGCCATGACTCAATAGTTCACACACGGCCAAATCTATTGGCAGCAGGTGTTGCGTTGTGTGCCGTGGTATGGAAGCAGCAGAACAGTCTAAGCCTGTCATGGGTCAGAGAAGGAGGCTTTAGTGTTCGTTCCCCCTGTCTTGCCAACTCAGCTTCATTACTCAGTGCTATGGCACTGGTACATTTACATCCTCAGCATAATTTTGCAGTAAGGAGAAAGAAGAATGCCAATGACTCAGGCGCTGGAATCAGACAGCAAAGCTACAGCTACTATGCAGCTACTGCAAAGCTATTAGCCACACCTAATAAAGCCAAACATAGCCAGAAGGAAGGAGATTCACTCATTTCAAAGCTCTTCTGTGACTATCTGTAAGGAAACCAAAGAAACAAACAAAAGTATTGCCTCTTTCTCTCTTGCTGGGGCTGAGCAGATTGTCTCAGCAGTGCTTCCTACCATTTGGCATGGAGGAAGTAAATGATCAGGATTAGGGAGTGAGTCACAATCACTTGGCATCTCTGAGTAAAATCCTTTGCACTACATCCAAGCGTAAAGCCAATATACTATCATACTCAAAGCACAAACAAGAAAAACAAACAAAAAAATTCCTTAGAGCAAGCAGTCTAATCTTATTATACAATAGAAGGAAATCCAAGTCAAAAAATCTTAACTGCCTCTCAGGCCTAAAAGTCCACAAACTACCTCTAACCATTCTCTAGGACAACTCCTTTTCCTATCCACAGATCCGCTGTGATAGAAACAGAAGTGATGTGTTGCTTCAGGCAACAAACATCTTCAATGTTTTTAGTATTATGCTTGAAAAGCTTTCAGAAAACAGTAGCAAACCCCAATGGATCCTACCATTTACTGTATCTGTTTCTCCTTGCTTTGGCTGACAGGAAAATCTCAGCAGTATCACCATTCTCTTTTCTCCATTTATGCAATACTGGTTCCTTTATTCTCAGTTAATCTTTCTTAGTTTTTTTTTTAAATTGTGCCTGCTTTTCACTTGAATTGCAGATCAAAACAACATAATAATAAACTATGAGGGCTACAAAATGTGGTTAGGAAGCACACCCTGTGATAAACCAATTTCTGTAAGTATGCAAGAGAAACTTACATCATTCTCCTGCACATCAGCCATTGTATGATGAGGATCAGGATAGTACTTCAAAAACTGGGCTACGTAGGTCATGATAGACTTTTCATCTGGCTTGTCAACATTCACATCTATAGAAGTATAGAACACAGTACAGTAAGTGATAGCTAAATGGCAGAGAATAATAGTTAAAATTTAAACACTATAAATCAGCATGCTTGTTTTAACTCATTCAAACAGTTCAAACATTTTTAAATTCAGATACCCTCTGGATCAAGAAGCCTCGGAATCCCTAGCTCTGTTTCTGCAAGTGTGAAGGCTTCTTCCAGGTTTTCCCTGTTTGATCTTCCTTTTACTTTCTCCATGTCTACTAAATCCGGACGGATAGCATGAATAATGGAATGAAATGCAACACCACTCCTCCAACTTTGTCCGAAGTCTTTGATTTCAATTCCAACTTGCCTGAAGAAAATGAAAGAAAATAGTTACTCGCGTAAACATCAAGACAAGGGGAAATCCAGAGTGAGAAAGGATGCTCCAGACAATGTCTACTTATCATTAGGCCTAAAGCACCTTTTGGTCCTATAGGACTGGTCAGTTCTGTGACAGCTCCATCTGTACACTGCATAAATTAAACAGAATCTTTTAATATGCATACTGCATGTGTCTCCAATGAGCTCACTAGTGGCAATAAGCCTAATGAAATACACCAAGTGACACACACAGTCTGTGGATATAGGCAGTTCTTTCTACTGCTCTCCATGAACAGAGAGTAGTTTATAACTCCCTGAATTATAACTGCCACAATTTAGGTAAGTACATCAGCATCATACAAAAACAAATACATAAGAAGAATGGCAGTAATCTGCTATCTTTTAAAATGAAAGCAATAAAATATTATAAATGATATCACTGAGTGAAAAATCAGGTGAAAATGTAATGCGAAAATATATTTTTATTCTCATCAAAAAACCTGGAGTAAGACTATTATTTCCTCCAGAATTCTTATATTTTCAATGAAAAATGCACATAAACAATGAAGAAATGCCAATAAATACTGAGAGAGGAATCAGAAATGAATCACACTCCTGACTGGTGCTTTTAAAAGTAATTCTGAAAAGTGCAACTGTCCGCAAACTGCAAGCTTCCTCAGAAGACACACTTGACATTAACTTGACACTGACTTGCCATTGTGAAGTTTACAAGAACAATAATACTGCATGAATGTTTAATTCAAAGATCACTGAAAAACTTCCACAGACTTCAATGTGTCTTCAGTTAGCCTAAATGAGGAACAGGCAAAATGTTCTCTCCTTGCTCTAGATTTCTTGCAACACATTTAACCTATTCTTTCCATACTGCTGAAAATGTGATTTACAAGCCTCTGCTTGTTTGTATGCGTTGATGTGCCTAGAAATTGCAGCTGACCAGTCAATAGAATGTCCCTTCCTAACAAGAGCTTAAAAGGAAAAGTGCCAAATCAGACTGTATTGCACTGTAAGTTTTATTGTGTTCTACCTGCTTATTGGAAAACTGGAGGAAGTCTTTATATTTCTTTTGTCAGAGGCACTACTCCAAAGCTTCTCATTTTCCTTTACATTAATGCATGACTTATTTTCCCCCCAAATGGTGCTGATTACTTAATTTAAAAAAATCCTTTTATTTAAAAATATTTTAATGTATTTTTTAAAAAATTCTTACAGCGGAAGCCATTAATTATTATTATTTCTTTGACCAAAAATAATTTTTTTACATGAATTTTGGAAGATGAGCAATCTTGGAATAATTCTAATTCTACAAAATACAAGCAAGATTACAAGTTAACAAGGAATAGGCGGAATAACTCTGAAATAAATTTTGTTTTACTTGGCACAGACTTTGTTTAAAAAGAAAGAAAATTCAGGGCAGTTTATAGTAATATGCCCTTTTTATCTCAAAGCTGCAGAAGATTTTCATGATTTTTCATCACCTGCCTTTTGACAGGAAGTGTTGAAATTCAGTGCAGAATTCACATATGCTGTCACTGAGTAATGCTGTCAGTGTGGGGCTTGCATTATAGCATCAAGTGTTTGGGCAGCAGAAATAATGCACTGTCATTCAGATAACTAATGCCCCTTTCAGTTCCTCCTTCTGTCAAAGATAATCCCATTCGTTACTTGGAGCCTATAAAATGTGATTGCTTGTAAAACTATTGCAAATTCTAAATAATCACTTGCTTGTTGTTATAGCAGAATAGTTAGCAGCCTCTGTTTCATAAAGAATATGATTAGAGGCAGCACTATATAAACACACAGCAAAAGGATAGACTTTGACTGAGAAAGTTTAAATTCTAAATAAAAAGTTCGCACCTAAGATAGGAGTTTAATTCATCTGTAAGTTACTTACCTTGCTGCTGTATACTGGATCCATTTTAACAAAGCCTTCCTGGCACTTCCTTGGACCTTGGTTACCACCTTCCGTTTGCTTGGGGGACTTGCAGTTTCTGAACTGACAACACTCTCTACAGAGGACGCGCTGCTAGACAATGACTGCAGCTGTGGAAGATTGCTGGTGAGCTCTTCAATCTGTGGGGAAAAAAAAAAAAAAACAAAAAAAACAACAAAAAAAAAAAACAAACAAAAAAAACAAGTTAATGGATGTTTGTGAATAAGCCGTTTAATTTCCACCTGTCTCTTAAATAATAAACTAATAGGACTGACAAAGTAAAGTTGGGAAGAAGGTGTCACTTTTAGATGCTGTATTTTTTTTTAAACTGTGCTTCAAAGTAGGCTCAAAGATTTTAATGTATGTCTGTACCTGTAATTCCTGAAATATGGAAAACCTAGCAATCATTGACCTTCCTGACTACATACAGCTACAATAAAGTGCAAGTGTGTTATCTAGTACAGCAAATTATCATTGAAATGATTGACAATGGCTTAAATTGAGCTTTAATGCACATTATAAAATGGTTCAGTAATTTCAAAGGACACTCACTAAATTAAGGAACTTAAATGACCTTGATGATCACCCTGATAGTTCTTAATTTAACCTTGTACTCTTGGCATAAATTTAATTGTGGCTCTGCTTAGATGTAACTCATGATGAAATAGTCCATGTACTGTAGGCAACATGCTTTAGTAAAACTTGCTGAGCATTTACAGCAGTTATTTGCATCACAGTTTCCATCAAAAGTAAATTATTAACTTGACTGACAATCTGGCTGTAACTCGTAAAAATTATATCCAGAGGATAGTGTAAGACTGGTCTCCATCTAAACAGTTTACAGCTATTATCCTTGCAAATATCTTCATGTTCCAGTGAAATCAGCATGTTTACTTGTATTACGTTAAGCTTAATTGCTGTCTGACATCACGTGCACTGGAATTAGATGGAGTACAATCATCAACAAGGTTGGTAATGGTGCTTATAAAAAGCATCCAAATTCCATAGTTTTCTTTTCTGTGGTTTTTTTTTTTTTGTTGTTGTTGTTGTTGTTTTTGTTTTGTTTTTTTTGGGGGGGTTGGGTTTTTTTTGTTTGTTTTGGTTTTTTTTTGCATTTTTTGGAGATACTGGAAGTATGTGTTCTAGTGATAGAAGAAATACATTCTGTGCTCATTACCAAGACAGGTATCTTAGTTTAAGCAGTGTGAAACAGCTATATCTGCTACTTTATTCAGCATCAGATCCTCAGTTAATTATAAACTACCAAACATGTAACTAAATACTGAAAATGCACTAGTTCATTTGCAACAATAAGCTCAACCACTGTTTGAAGAAGCAACACTGAATTTAAAAAAATGTTGTACCTGAAAATATAAAATTATGGTCCACACCAAACCAAGCACAATAGATGGCCGACCATCAGCAATATCAGTTGAGTTTATGTTGACAAGCTTTATCTATTTAGGAAAGAAAACATGTTATCACTACACACAAGAGACGGTAACAGTTACAAAAGAAATCGGTTTTATATTTTAATATATTTTTGTAACAAAGTAAGAATTTTCTTACTATGAAAGTATCCCATAATTACGTAATTTCACTTACGTGTAAGCTATACATAATTAAAGAGTTTTAGGTCCATAGCATGCTAATATTGTAGAAATAATATTTAACTTTTGTAGAAAAGATAAAAAGAGATAAAAATTACATAAAAACTTTGTACAAACCGGAGATCCTCGATATACAGACTAGCATGGGAAGTAAAAGGAAAAAATGTTACTAAATAATGATTAAGTGATTAAGTAAATGTGTTACTTTTAAAATGTAAAGAAAGCATCATTTTGCTTACAACTTAGAATATGATTAATAAAGAAAACAAACTGGATATTCCATAACAGCTTTTAAATTATGTAGGCTGTCCTTGCTTCTTGTAACAGGTGTAGAATTGACCAAGAAAACAGTGTTTTATAATAAAAAAGAAATAAGGGGAAAAAAAGCCTTAAAGAAAAAAAAAATGTCATATTTCTTCAGGGAGCTTATTACTGTAAAATATTTTACCATCACTGGTGAAGGTTCCCTTGCAAGACAAATCTGACTATAATTTTCTTAAAAATATAGAATATGAACATTTCAGCTGTCCAAGGCTGTATGAAGTTTATCAAAACAAACAAACAGGTTTTAACTCCCAAATGCTTCTCTATATTCTGAATAAAGCTTCACCATAAAATAATTTCAAGAAAAAAACAGCAGAAAAAAAGACTATGTATAAAGGAACTAACACAGAGACAGCGTTTAAGGAAATTGAATAGAATAGGTGGTATCAGAATATCAGGAAATACACTAATCATTCACTCAACAAAACTAAAAAATCCTGCCTTTAGTCTTGACATTAATAAGGAGGGCTACTAAGCTGTTCTGGCACTCCAAACATTTTCATGGAAAAGGGTTATGGAAAAACTTTGGAGAATGGGTTTAAGAACAGCATGAGATTGACTTCTGGTGAGATTCTATCCACAAAACAAAGCAAAAACTGCAGTCATTTGAATCAACATCTGGAAGTCCACTAAACAATGCCATTATCTACCTAAAGAAAAAAGCACCATAAGTCTCATTCTTTTAGCTGGCTCAGCTCCCACAAAAACCTTTCTTTTTCTAGAAAGCAAGGTTTTACTTATGGATATTACAGATTAAAAAGAGTCATGAGGAGTCAGCTAAATCTTTTGATTAGGTTACTGCTCATGGGGGCATAATGTATCTATTCTAGTTATTGTTATATTTGTTTTATTATTCATTAAAAAGAATTCAAATCTATTAAATAAACACTTCACTAGCATTAAAAAGAAAGACTCAAACCAAACGCAAACAAACAAACAAACCAAAATAACAATAAAAAAATGTTTGGTCCAGAATAACATCACCAAAATCTCAAGTGCATTTCTCAGTATGACAGCCAGAAGTCTGTCTGGATTGTGAAAATATGACATTGAATAAATCTGTAACAAATGTTACTTGTGGGAGAGCCCAGGGAGGAAGGAGACCCCCAGCACACGCTAAGTGCCACAGACAGCCACTCATCTCCCTTCATTTGTCTGAGGGTAAAAATCAGGGACTGCGCTTAGCTACTGAAAAAGCACTTGCTGTCTGAAAGCATCCCCATCTCCTCTGAAAGGAAAAGGGTGACAGACTGTATAGATGAATTGTCTAAACTGCATTCAGCCAAAAGCTACCTGCTAATGCACACCAATCTATCTTACATATTGTTTATTTCCATTTCCCTCTAGAAGGAAATCTGATATGCCAATTTACAGCACGTACAAAAAATAACTAATAGAGAAAAGTCCCCAAACTCCTGTTGCGTTGTATTATAGAAAAATAAAATCCATTCGTTGTTATACCTGCATTAAAAAAAATAAATAAACTGGAAAGCAGATACGAAAAAATGTCCCCAATTCTAATAAAAAAAAATAGATACATCAGTGTAACACAGGAAGATTGTTTTTATTTTATGTTCATACCTAGAACACATTGAGTTTTTTCTTAAAATCACTGAAGGGTTTACAGGAAGAAACCTTAAAGATCATACAGTTCCAGTCCCCTGCTGTGGACAGGGATGCCTCCCACTAGATCAAGCTGCCCAGGAATCTCATCCAATCTGGCCTTGAACACTTCCGTGGTTGCAGCATCTGCAGATTCTCTGAGTAACTTGTTCCAGTACCTCACCACCCTCACAATGAAGAATTTCTTTCTAATATTCTATATGACAATACTCCATTTAGATAAACACTATTACACTGTGCCTTATCAATACAGGCTCTGGTAAAAAGGCCTCTCTTGATTATAGGCCCCTCTTTAGGAATGGAAAAGCCAGTACATGGTCTCCCCAAAGTCTTCTCTCAGACTGTCTTTGTACTAGAGATACCTCAGCACTCTAATCATCTATCTTTCGTTTTCTATCTCTATGTTGAATTTTTACAAAGCTTTGTTACACCTTGTATGTTACATCTAAAACTGCCATAGTGGTGACTACAAGAATCAATCCAGGAATTAACTTGGACTTCTGTTATGCTAATAAAGGGTCACACTGTTCTTAATTCACGTGTGTATAATTTCAAGCAGTGTTTTGTATGTACAGTCATAAAGGAATGCCTCTACTGAAATGAAATTGTTAACTTTGATAAGACAGGGAAGCAGGGAGGAGTTAAAGTATACAGAAAAAAAAAAAAAAGGAAAAAGATAAGCTAAGGTGATTCTAACTAAAAACCCCAGGAAATTTTTCCTATTGATTGCTAGCTGTTAGTGTTGAATCTTGACATTTTTACTTTACAACAGCTTTTGTGCTATCGAACTTACCCGTCTTCCTTCTAGAAACTTAAGTGCTGTGCCAATGTTGGCAACCCAGTGAATTCTCTTCAGATGACGTCCTTGCTCACAAGGCTTTAAGGAAAAGAAAAGTGCACACTCCAATTAGATATACTCACTTTGCTGAAAAAAAAAAACATTCCACGTAATTACAAACATATATTTTGCTGAACTTCAGGCATGTAAGTTAAAAGTAATAATAATAAAAAAATTAGAAATCCTTGAATTAAATCAAAAACATATTTTAGGCTCCTAATATTCTGAATTTGAATTTTAAATGTCTCCTTAATATTATATTGCAATGTAAATATATAACTACTGCCATTTAAATTGGTATCGATAAAGTTATTTTTAACAAACGTTTATTATAAATTCTAAAATTCCTTCTGAAGTTACTATAGAACATAATACTCTGCTATACATGGCTTTTTAGTTAATTAGAAACTGCTCTTGTTCTGTGATTTATACGGGAAGGATATTATATAGCAAATGTCAATTAACTGGTACCTCCTCTACAATTCTTTCCCTGTTTTACTATTATGTTGCCACAAGAGGGAGACTTCTCACATGAACAGAAACAGCGGTCAGTACATTTCAACAAAGCAGAAATACCCTTGAAAGCTTAGCTTACTTCTCATTAAAATCTCTTTACAATCACTCTTGCAATACGAATTACTATTAATTTTAGCTAATCCCGGCTGCATGAACAAGAGGTAAAAGAATGGAACATGCAAATAGAGTGAATGTAAGGGAACAGGCAAACTGAATGGTAGATGTTCAGCTCTTGGGTGCTGCCCTTTGATATATAAGCTGGTTTGGAAAAAGTGAGAGGTCTTGGCATAAAAACCTTTAATTCCTCTCACCATCACAAACACATTACTAACTTGGGTCCCAAGAGAAAACTTATCTGGCATGTACAAATTGTAGCCTCATTACAAAATACGCCTGTGAAATGCCATTTGGTATCAGTTTAGGGTCTTTACAGTGGCTATGTATCTGTCAGTGCACATGGATATTAGACCCTATGATATCTGGGGGCTCACAAGAAAGCCATGAATTAGACAAGAGAACCTGTCATTATTTCTTCAGACATACAGAAGCAGCTTGGGCTTCAGACCATGCTTGTGTCACAGTAGTAACACTGTAGTAACAGCAAGGTGCATTGTAAAGACTAACATAATCAAGATATTTTTATGAAACAGGAAGACAAAACTGAAATAAAATATACGAAATCAAGATTATCAGTCTGCAATTATTTCGTTTTGCATTGCAACCACATAGTCCACTCTGTGAATAAATTTTGCTTTTTTGTTTGTTTTCAAGAGTACTCAAATATAGAAACAAACTAGAAGATCATATCCTTGAAAAGCTGTGCAACCATCTCACAGATTCAGAAGGAAGGAACTTCTTACCAGCTTCTGCCCTGAAAGAACCTCCAAAAGGGCTATCAGCATTATCCCATCCTTGATGTCTTCAAACAGATCACTGACCATCATGGGAGGATTGCGCTGAGAAGTGAAGAGACCAGATATTATAAGGGCAGCAGCAGCAGCGTTGTCTTATCTCCCTTCCTTTCAAACAGGAGTGGTTGGGTCCCATTCTTTATGTTTTACAACATTTAATATTGTTTTGCTTTTTGACCCTTTCTTTGCTACCATACTGTTTGACTTTTTAGCATTTCTGGGAAAAGCCTTCTGCTCCCTAAAATAGTAAAAGAAACAAAACAGCTGCCTAGAGTCTGTAAAACACACTCATTTTACTAACACTATTACAGTCATGTTTCAGACTACTGGCATATTTTGCCTAGTGTTATGTATGTCACAGAAACTTCACTTTCCTTGTTTGAGAAATGAGCTGTGTGAAGAAAAAAATCCCTAAAGCAATACAGCTGTCTGAGCACTGCTGCTGCTTTCTTATGGCTAACTGTTGTTTCACAAAATTGTCATATTTTCTCTCCTTTCTTTCATTCAAGTCTTGCAGGCTTCAGTGCTGCTAGCACTATGACAGCTTCTACTTAAGACAAACTGCTTAACATATGTCTTTACGTTTGCAAACGCGAGAATGATAGTACTGAAAAACATGTAAACAGATGATGTTTCAGGAATTTTGAGTAACAAAGTCCCACCTCTGAACTCCAATTTCTTAAATACATACCAGTTTGTAGCCAGTTTGGCCAGCATCTGGTCAGCACTTCAATGATCACACTGTATTTCATAGCAACCAAAAATCTAGAGTGAAACTTGGTTCTGTTGAATTAAAGGAAACAAACGCCCTCCAGTTTCTATGAGTTTGTTAGAATTCATATTCCTGCTAATTCACATGATGATAACATTTATATCTGCTAACTGACTGAAAAGACAGACTACAAATTTAGTTTTAAATTATCTTATGCTTAGTAAATTATGTTTGGGGTGCTTCTAAAAAGAATGCTTGTACAAAATCTTGATCTATTATTTCTCTTCCATAGAAACATACATTTGATGATCCTAAGAAATGAAAACTGCTAATGAAAAGGTAGTTATTAAAAAAAAACAAAACAGCACAGAGCAAAAATTTCTACCTCTATCAAAACCCAGCCTTCAGTGTTTAGTTCAGATGAACTAAAGTTTCACTGAGACATAGATTTGGTTTAAAGTGGACTTCATTTAGGATGTGGCATGCTCTGATGGCTACAATAATAGAAAGTGTATGTTCTCAAATACGTGAAAAAGCACTATTGCAACACATTGCAAGAGTATATTATATATATATTACTTTTTCTTTTTCTAGTAATGTAATACATAATGACTAATGTTCTTAATATAACACCAAAGAAATCAGTGAAGCAATCAGGTCACTGAAGTTTAATTTGTCCCGTTACAGGCAGTTGATGAAAACATCATTAATCTTCACCTTTTGTTTTATCAATTCCTCTTTGAAACTTGAAACAGCTTTGGTTTAATCAGTATTACTGTGTGATCTAAAGTGAAGAAATATGTATTAAATCAATACATCATTAAAGACAACCATCTGCCATCCTAATCCAGTAGCTGAAGGCCTGAAAAATTTCACCATAGAAAGAAATGTTCCAGTAGTGAAGCTTGCCTCCTGAAATTCACTCTAAAGTAAGGAAGAGAGGGAGCCTTTTAGGGAGAATGATTTAGGATACCTTCTGATTAAGAAGTACGAGGGATTTAGAGCACCCCATAAATCTTGTACCTGTAACGTGACTGTCGGGTGAACTGTTTTAGAACAACACAGATCCCTTACAGCCTGAGTGCTCTGCTATCCTTACCCTCAAAACACAGTACAGTCCAAAATTCGTGTTGTTCCAAAAATAGTCAATACCTTTCTGGCATTCATGTGCAAACCAGAAGTGGGATGTACCTCTTGTTCCCAAGGTGCATCATTTCATGCTATAGACAACCTCTCACCACCCATTTCAAGTTCTTGCTTTGAAACACCCTTCATGGGTCACTCATTTTTGACAGCATTTAGAAAAAGCAGATTTGAAGGCATTACACTAAAGAAAAGCAAGGAAAGTACCCCCCCAAAGACATCTGTCAAACTAACACAGAACTCTTCTTTCAACATAGATCAAATATTAGTATGGGGGAAAACTAAGAAAAGGATGAGAGAGCATTCAAACAAATAAGAGAAAGAAAAAAGAAACAATTGAATGGATTACATCAAAGTCCACAAGACTGACTCTTCTGAACTGTGAGAATCAAAGAGTGAAATTTACTTTTTGTTGCTGCAAGCTTTGTGTAATTGCATTGTCAACGTTTACCATCATACATCATGTACATTAACACTAATACAACAGGGAACAAAAGACAAGTAAAATGGCCAAGTTGCATGGTCTTCTATGTGGTATTCCTCTTAAATTGAAAATTAGTTAATTAAACAGACTATCAAAATGGTATCGTGTAATACAATTTATAAGGTATTTCACTATCTGAAGACATTAACAACTAATTATAAAGAGATAGAACCCTGTGGGTTTGTTTTTGGATATCCAACTATTCTTTGCCTCAGTTTTCACTGGCATCTGTGCTCTCATCTGCCTGTACCTCTAGGTGTTGAGTAAAACTCCCCCCACACACACACAGACAATAGCAGAGCAAGTAAAAGACCACCTCACGAAACTGAATGGGTCCAGATGACATCCGTCCCAGTGCCCTGAACAAAATAGCTGATGTAGTTACCAGCCACTCTCCATCATATTTGAAAAGTTATGACTGTCAGGTGACATCTCCAGTGATTGGAAAAAGGGCAATATCATTCCCATTTTTAAGAAAGGGAGAAAGAAAGATCCCAGGAACTACACACTGGTGAACCTCACCTCTGTCCTGGGAAAATCATGAACAAATGGAACTATTTTTTTCAACTAAAAGAGGGGAGATCTACATTAAGTGTTAGGAATAAATTCTTTACTCAGAAGGTGGTGAGGCACTGGAACATGTTGTCCAGGGACGTTGTGGGTGCCCCATCCCTGGTGGTATTCATGGTGAGTTTGAATGGGACCCTGGGCAGCCTGGTCTATTGTGAGTTGTCTTTATCTATAGCCGGGGGTTAAAAATAGATGTTTATAAACCTTCCATCCAGACGGTTATTTTGTGATATATCTGTTAATTCCATATTTCAGATTCGGATTTTACAAAACTTAGTTTACTGTGTCAGAAGAGGAGTATCTAATGTTGGTATATCCATCATATATTTCTTTCTGTGAGACTTGTCAGTCAAACTTTTTTGTATAAAGTTATGCTTTTTAAGTAATTCATAGAATTTCCTGAAAGCTACAGGAAAGGATATCAGTTTTTAAGAGAAGCAAGTATAAGCAAACATATCCTCATCAGTTCCTGTTAGGGATCAATTCTAAATATAGCAATTTAAATAAAAGTGTAATGGGAGAAGAAAAAATAACTTTCACAATTAATTCCAAATTCATATTGCTCCTACAAAGCACATGAATTTGGTTGTAGAATGCACCTCTCTTCTTGTGGTACGACTGTTCCTAAATGTCATCACCACTGTAAACTAATGTACTAAATTTGTTGAAAGAGTACATGCAATAAAGTATGTAGAATATCATTTTGCTTTCCCAGAGAAGCTTATGTAATGCCAAAATCAAGAAACAAGGCATAGGAAATTTCAGTGGAAACCTGATGAACTGTTGAATTAAAGTCTGCTGCTCACAAAGAACGTTCTGATTTTAACCAAGGAATTTTGTCAAAAAGTGTATAAGATATTCTTTAATACTCTAGGATTGCAAAAGTTTATTTCATGCACTTCTCTAACATTCTTTTTGCCTGTTTTAAGAATTATTTCATTAAATTTTTCATGCAGTCTTTTCAGCATTCAGTATATAATGTTTTAGAATCATCACAGCCTGTGATGCTGAAGCTACTCAGTTATAAGCATAAAGCTAAAATCTGGACTACATTCAATATTTTCAAAGTTAGAAAATTTTAAGTTAGTTTTCACTCTTGGCTTTCACTGATTTTAGTTGATATTTTGGCTGTACATCATGGCTATCAGATGAGTAGGAGTTAAGTCCAGTTGAGTCTCTAAAATAAGCATTCAAGAGATTTTTACTGATTACAACTCTTAAAGGAAAGTCAGAACAACACAGAGGTTTATTCTCTGGTATAATCTCTCAGTATAATCATAGAACGGCTTAGGTTGGAAGTTACCTTAAAACCCACCCAGCTTCAACTCCTTGCCATGCGCAGGGCTGTCACCCACTAGATCAGGCTGCCCAGGGTCTCATCCAACCTGACCCCAAGCACTTCCACGGATGGGGCATCCACAGCTGTTCTGGATAACCTGAGCCACTGCCTCAGCACCTTCACAGTAAAGAATTTCTGATATCTAATCTAAATCTACCGCTTTTTATTATTTAAAACCAATACCCCTTGACCTGTCAATATATTCCTTGTCAAAGAGCCTTGCTAAGCTTTGCTGTTGTGTTCCAACTTTTTTCACGTTTCATTTCTCATTTGAATCTTTGCTACAGGAATATTTTCCTCACTCCCTGAACTTAACTTTTCTAATGAATACACTGTACTGTACAAACAATAGTTATTGGAACCACTATGAATGCCAACGAGAACACTGGAAAACTACATTTACTGCATTACTTTTCAAATGATATTTCAAAAAGTGATGAAAAAGCATGAAAATCCAGCCACATGCACAGACAGGAGCAAATCTGTTTAATGAATTTGCCTCTATTGTGAAATACACGTGAAAGCAGGAAGGGGAATGTGAAATTCCACAGTTATTCTATAGTTGCTGACCCACTTGTCTGCCATAATTTCATAAATCCTTAAGCACTTATATTTTGATATTCCTTGCTATTATTGTCTACTTTTATGATTGAAGTCAGAGGAATTGGGCCCTAAATCTTACACGACTAGTTCATTCATGCAAGTTAATTTTGTGAATGCTAGTTCACTCTTTATTTGACATTAGAGTTACATGAAGTACTTGTGAAAACACAGTGAGCAGAAAGCTGTAAATCACATTTGTTATCACGCAAGTAAAATTGACTGAAAGTTTTTTCTCTGTCAATCACTAAGATAACAAGGAGTCTTCTTTCTCCATTTGAAAAAGGCAGAGCTATATATATAAATTATTTGGTGTAATTTTACCCTACATTTAAAACATGGACTTAATAATGATTCCTCAAAACGTACACAGAGGAGAAGTTAAATTATTTCTACAGATTTGAAAGCTGTAAGTGAGTGATGGAGAGAGATCTAGTTCCAGAACCTTAGAGAAATATATATATATAAATAGCATGGGGTTAGAAAGCTTGAATGTTCCAGTCCTGCTACACAAGCATATCTCATTTATCATTAATAGGACTGCACAAATTAAACTGGACAGCCAGAGGACAAATAGAGCACTTTAATCTGTTATCTTGACCCTAATATCTGCAAGTGGGTGGTAAAGAGACAGTTTCAGGTTGCTGAGTCAGAATCAGAGAATGGATTCAGATAGCTTGAACTCCAGAGGGTAGACAGACCCATACAGCCTAATAATAAAAGCTGACCTGAGATGAAACTGTTACACTACCCGTAACCATCTTTGAAGCTCTTTCTGCCACGTTTGTTCCCTGCAAGACAGTGCCTTGTGGATGAAGGCACAGACCATGCTAAGGCTGCGTTACCTCAATCTTTCTTTTCAAGTATCCTTTAATTTACTAAGTCTTTTTATATCTTGTGTATTGTGAAAACATATTTGGATTAAGAAATACAACTTCAGAAATAGTATCATTCTACTATAAAAAGGAATATAAACAATCATACCTACTCTCTCTTACAGAGTCCATTTAACTGTTGAACTCATTTCATTTACAAGTTCTGTTCATTCTTAATCAATTACAACCCTACTCTCAAAGCTATTCTTCACTCTTTATAGATACAAAAAACAAAAGATTTTTTTTTCCAACTGATTTAAAGGATTTAACATAGTTATTGAATTACTTACTGTTTTAATTGAAGCATGACTCTTTAGAATAAAATAGACCAAAATTTTGATAATAATGAAGTGAATAATCTTCACTCATAGCAATCCCCAAACGGTCATATCTTTCATATCCACCTTTATTTCTCCAAATTATTTGTTTCTCTTGATTGAATCAAATCACTCCGTTTCCATTTCTTACAAATCCCTAACCTTCACAAAGTCAAAAACTACTCTTTTTAATTCTTTTCTTCTCAACCAATACACTTAAAGAATGAAGTCTATCATTGTTTAATTTCCTCTCTTCTGCCATCCATAAACCTATGCTTCCATCTAACAGAGTTAAACTCCCTGAGCCTTCACTTAGAAAACATGAATTTCTCTTGATTTTGAACTTTCATGCACTTATTCACCAGCAGTTTTTCAAAAACATTCATTCTATTCATCGATGGAACAATTCTCCAGTAGTCATGGTTTGAGTTAGTTACCTTACTTTTACTCTTAGATGTGTTTTTTTTTTTTTTTTTTAATCCTTACTGTTATCATTTCATCCTATTACTTTTTCAGTTAACACATTTACCAGGTTAGTAAAAATGGCAAGTTCATTCAGGCATTCTTGCTATTCACCTTCATGGTGTCCGTATGAACTTACTTGTTTTAATCAAAGCACTTCCCAAGCAGTTCAGAAAGTTAAAAATAAAACAGAAGGAACAAATTGTACTAGAACTACTATAACTTCCATATTTTCCATAAATCCTCAATTTGAAAACTTTCCTATTTAAGCTAGTAAATGAATGATAACAGAAAGATCACATTCTATAATTCTCATTAAAAATGAGAAGAAAAGCAGCCATTACTAACTTAAAGGATAAATTCAGTTGCAATTCTATTACTGAAGTTCAAGAATCAGGAAAATTAATAAGTTGCATGCGACAAAACATTCTTCATCTAACTGAAGACAAAAGTTATAAAAATAATGATGGGAAAAATCAGTCTGGCTTGGATCAGCACTTCCAATAATGATGCTATTTCAGAATTAGGGTGCACATAGCTCAGAAGGAAAGATTATTTAGAATAAACTGAGTTACTATCAGACATCTTGTTATTAGCCTCAGAATTTTCATGCACTCACAACTATATTTATAATACTTGTCAGTCAAATCTACCACTATCTAAAACAGTGCCCTTTTAACTCTCTTGTTTTAATAAACAGTTTGTTATTATATAGAGGAAAGATTTTAACAAGTAGTCCTAAAAATGTGTACAGGACAAATAATTTAGGTAATGTTATCTTTACAGTAGCCACAAGAAAACACGCTTCTCCACCAAAGCCTGCAACATTACTTATTTCAGGAAACTGCTATTCTTGCAGGTATTGCTCCTGGCAAATAGTTAAAGCCTTGAAACAAAGCTGTTGAAAGCAGAGTTTCCTTGCAATCTCAATTCTTCTGGACAGAATATATTGGTGATGAGGCAACTAGAAAGCTGCTCCCTAATGGGCATGTGCACGAGATTTAGATGGTCACAGACTGGGATGATCTCTTAGGGTGTCTCCTCTCTTTCTTCATACCAAGAAGAGTTTTTCTGTCTGTTATCAGTTCATCATGCACTGCTGTTTCTGTGCAATAAATATAAGACCAGTATTTCATGATGTTCCATCTTGGTGGTGCTCCACATTTTATAGGGTTCAAAGAGCAGACAACTCTGTCTGAAAATAGGGCTACTTCCAGGAGTTTTCCTTATTACAATTCAAGGCCCTCCATACAATGGAGATGTTACATCTTTCCACTTCCTTTTTAAATAATAAAAATTGCAACCATCTTTCTAGGTTACAATACCTAGGAAATGCAAGGTAATCCTATGTGTTTTACAGAACCATTTGTACTTCCTGCAGCTGTGGCAAACCCAGAAAATGCATTTCTATGTACTAAAAAAAAGATTTAAGCTTGAACTTCAAAAACTTTTGAAAGGAATGCATCACTCTTTCTCTTCTGAGCCTAATCACTATAATAAAAAACAATTTTTGTCCTTTGACAATGAAATAGCATATATTAGAAATAATTCAAAACATACTCACTGGTTAGGCAGCAAGGCATACTTGCTGACATCTATCAATAAAAATACCATAGAAACAATTTTCCTGTTGAAAAGTGAATTAACACAGACTACATGCTGTACTCGTATTGATAAAAGTGTGTGTGGGGGGGGGGGGGTTGTGGCTGTTAATCGCCGTCTTCGGCTGTGAGCATTTGGTTCTCTTCCACAGCATAATGTCTTTAAAAGAAACGTATATTTTGATGCAAAGAGTGACAAGATCCATCTGTGCACTCATTGCCCAAAGGACTAGTTGTCAATACTTTATGTATAGCAGAGTTCACAACTCTTAATGCAAAGCAAAATATCTCATTTGAGCTACCACCATGACTTTATTGCTTCTTAACAATCAGTTAACTACTAGTAGTAAATTATTGTTACACATGGCCAACACATTTATATTAAAAATATGTACATTTATCTAATAGTCAATTACAACAAAATATTATCAATTATTAACAACATCATACAACTAGGAAAAAGAAAATCACAAAATATAAGTTTTTTCTCTCTTCTGCTCTGCTCTAAACAGTTAAACAAAACCTAGGCTTCTTTCTATCTCAGCTGAAGTAAATGGAGCTTACATTCTCTGCTACATGTGGCCATTTACAAATATTTCAAAGAGAAACGGGATACATATTGTTTCCAGGAAGACCTACTGTCAAGAAATTTTAAAGATAACCTTGTTCTTTTACCTGAATTTGCTAATGACAGTGCAGTTCATTTCACTGTAAATTTCTCATTTAAATTCCTTACTAGTAAAAATAAAAGTTATTACTCTACTGTGCAGACTCATCAGACCAAATCACACGATATGGCATGGTAAGGGTTTCCTGCTTTACTCTGCTCATTTTTTGTGAGCTTTATTTGCAAATTCCTTATACAGAAAGTAAAACTAGTTTTAGCTAATCCTCACTCAATTTTCAAATTCATTAATCTTGATAATTTAAAAATATATATTAAAAGAACACCTCTGACATATAAATATTTTGGTTCACTGGACTAATTAATAACTACGGGTAGAGTTCTGCTATGAGAAGACTCTGGGAAGTGCCAAATTAAATCTCACTGCTCACATTGTCACATAAAGCTGGTACCAGTTGTAACAATACTTGAAAACTGTGTGCAGATCACATCCTTCATTCCTGTACTAACACCAGAAATGAAATTTAGGTTGTGGTAAGAAGAAGCAAGAATAGTTTTGTGAAAAATCCTCATATGTATCCGATAATGAATTCACACTGGATCCAAGAAGCAGACTTTTCTTTTCGTAACTTGTCCAAGATGTTTCTATCAAACTATACAACTAAATCAAGTTTTATTCAAGTACATTGTATGTTATAATGTTAATATTTTTTCTTCATGGAAAGCAGTTTTTTCAAATATTTCCTCTGTCTGGAACAGCAGCTAATGTGCTACTTTCAGATCACAGTTTCTGCTAAAAGCACTGAGCAGTTGCCTGTAGATACAGCAGTGGCTACCACACTGCATCAGCTTCACCCTCGATGGTGTACAAATGAAGTGGATTCCTTTTTCAAGTTTATGTCATTCTGCTCAGCCAAATCTGAAATATGCTATATGTCAGAGTCTGTATATGCAGAAATAAAAAAGTTGGATCAAAAAAGAATATTATTCAAAGCCAAATGTTACCTTAGCCAGATGAGTATTGATCCATTTTGTAAAAGTCCTCTTTTGTACCAACTCTTGCTCATCTAAGGGAGGAAAAATAAACGTAATTAAAACTTGCTGAATATCTTTTGATTTACATGATGGAATAATATTCTCTACTGACAACAAGTATGTTCTACATTAGTCAGTAATGCCACTATATTTTCCTCAAGACAGTTCTGCTAATTTTGTCTTTAATTGTTCCTAACAAAATCCTCATAATCTTAAAATAGTGCTCTGACACTTGACTGTTTGAAATTTCACCAGTTGAAACTTTAAGGAGTGACCTGAAAGTAAGACCATTTCAAATCTGAAAGCGAAGACAAATTTGACTTCAAATTTTATATTATAAATATTTACCTGAGGTATAAGCATCTAGAACTTCTATTAAACTCTCTAGCTAGAACCACATCTCTGATAGTCAAGTTGCTTTTTTTTTTTTTTTTTTTTTTTTTTTT
>NW_024884142.1:54941497-55008002 GCF_019232065.1 Centrocercus urophasianus | reverse complement strand
TTTTTTTTTTTTTTTTTTTTTTTTTTTTTAAGAAAATCCACTACAGACCTAGGAATAATACACTTAGAGTGTATAATTGCCAAATTTTACAGTATTGAATTTAAAATGTAAATTTGCATTATCAATCTTATTTGTCCTCTGGGAGATCCTGCCATAGAGGAGCCAACAGCTAGTTTAGATAGTTTGTAAGCTGTTTCTTACTACCTCCCTCAGTCCTGATTTTGCAGCATTTGTCTGAGTCATAGTGAGTTCTACTGATTCTCAGGTAGTCCGCCAGGGACTGTTACAAGCTGCATAGGCAAAAATGGCTCCCAGATGTGCTTCACTAGCTCTTGCAGTTCAGGTCATGGCTGCTAAGGGAAGAGAATGTCAATGCCACAGGCAATGCATGCAGTCCTTCCCTTCCTTGCAGGGAACACAGAGTACTTTTTCACCAGTGGAATCCACGTATTTCTACTGGAGAATTTTCTTTTGAAAACAAAAAGAAATATGTATTTCAATGAAAAATACAATCAAAACAAAAAAAAAAATAATTTGTGCCACTCTGTTCTCAATAAGTACCCTCATTCCACTACAGAAAGTGGAAATAAACAGAAGTCCAGTTAAATATTTACTCTCATGTACACTCACTCTACAGATAGAAAATTTAATTTTAGTACCTGCTTTTCCTATGGAATTGTGTAGCATTGAATAGTGATCACATACATAAAATGAAAAGGGAATATTCTTTAATCTCCTTAAAAGCTCTGCAGCAGATAACCAATAAGTTTCACATACTACAACTATTAAGCTCCCTG
The DNA here is from genome assembly GCF_019232065.1 of Centrocercus urophasianus. Taxonomy (NCBI): domain Eukaryota; kingdom Metazoa; phylum Chordata; class Aves; order Galliformes; family Phasianidae; genus Centrocercus; species Centrocercus urophasianus. The sequence goes on along the minus strand of NW_024884142.1, from coordinate 55,007,205 downwards.
ATATACATTAATGTAATGCTGCTCATAGTGAGAATACAGAAAGATACAAATCACTGCACAAAATTAATCACCCAAAATGTTATTTTAAATGGGACAATAATTCCTCCCTGATTACTTACAAGCTCCTGAAATGCATCTGTGCATTATGACTTGGAGATTGTATGTTTTCTTTACACAGAGACAGTATCTTACAGTTAAGAAATACCAGTGGGAAGGCACATTTCTAGCATGCATTGCCAGATTAGCACACTTCACATCTAAGAAAATAATTTTGTTACCTTTGTTTTCCTTTTGGTTTCAATGGGTAGCTTGACTTACATTGTTTTTGAAAGATTCATCAAATTCCCAAAAGTCTACTTGTTGCACTTACAGGCAAGTTATATATTAAAAAAAAAAAAATCATTCAAAATACTGCATTGTGCTTCAGTACCAGCTGGCAGGGGGGTTCTTTACATGTGAAAATTGAATCTATCTTTTGGAATCACAGCTTTTACAATTATTTTAATGAAATACACTAACTTGAGGATAATTAATTCTGAACTGATTTTTAAAAAAATGGAATTTTTGATGACATACAAAATAATACAAAGATACAAGAAATAATATCCTATTAAATATTCCTGAGTTTCTACATTCTGGAAAACATTTCTCAAAAGATGGTTTCTACACATGAAGACAATGTTTGTCTTGTGCACACTGTAAATAACATTTCTGTCCTGGCAATAAATTATGTCTATAGATAATCCAATTCATTTCAGTGGAATTACTTGCATGCTCGAATGGCACTCTCTGTGAGTAGATATGAGGACCAACAGAAAGTGTGCACAGGATCAGTCCTGTCCTGTTTTCTTTCACACTATTGCAACTTAAAATGCTCCTGAAACTCAGGCAATGACTTACCAAATAATAACTGCTCCAAAGGGAGTTGAACTCTGAGCACAGAAATGCAAGAACAATTTTTGCCTCTAGTTCCATAATTTGTAGTGTTACTGGATGTTCCTTATTGTACAAGTCATCTTACTACAACAACTGGAAATCAGAGAACCAACTTCCAGCCTCCAAATGGTTAGCAGCAGTCGACAGACAATTTGACAGACACAGCAGAAATAGCACTGACAAAGAATCTGTTTCAAGGGAATGCATGCAAATAATGCATTTGTTATGAGCTCTACAGCAACTACTGATAATAAAGTTTCCTTTCTTCAGCAATTACTTTATATAGGTTTAAAAGAGGAATAGACTTCACCAATTAAAATAACATGTCTGAACATAATACAAGCAGTGGGTTGATTTCACAAATTCAGCGATAAATATGCTTTCTATAGATCTCCCTGAGGCAAGTGTGCTATTTTCATTGAACTGACGTAAATTCTCCACAGAAGCACAGCTTATTCCTAACCTAACTGAAGATGCATATGTAATACAGTTTGTTATGCTTTCCCCACTCACACTGCATCCTCCTCTTTGCCCCACTTACCCTGCTGATGTTGAATGGTCCCAGGAAACAGATGTAACGATGCAACATTTCTGCCACTGGCACCTTTGTAATGAGCCATAAGCACTGCTTGCTGCTGCTGCCCAGTGTAGGGTGCAGTGTTTCTCCAGAATACAACCAGAAGCAATTTTTCAAGAACGATTTTTTCTCATTCGAAATGAAGGCAACACCCTTCACCTGTTCCTATCGGAGGATGCACATTGTATCCAGACTGTAAAAACATCTTTATGTATTTTTGCAGAGATGCAGCAGCCAGATAAAGCCAACTGTGTTTGCAGCAGCTCTACCAGTCTCACAGCCATCATCCTTCTCCACAGTTTTCCTGAAGATTTTATTATCCCAGCAGCAGCCAATCTGTGCATGGAAACCTCTGATGTCAGGAGCCTGAATAATTAATTCATCCAGGCACTGGAACAACACTACTACACGGCTGGTATCTGAACACAGCAAGATGTGTGGCTGCAGAAAGCAATGCAGTCTTCTCAAAGATGCTTTTGTAATAAGACACTACTCAGTAAGCACAAAAATGTCTAAATGACATAGCCCTTATCTAGGAAGGCTGCTTTTTACAGTAACCACTTGGGCTCCACATCACATACTCTGTTCAGACATGGGAGTCCTTCAGCTTTTCAACTGAAACACTGAACTGGAAGGAATAGCAAACAATGAATCTGAACAGATATTTAGGCCACTTAGCTTTTAATAATGTATTTGAGGTACAGTTTAAGAAGGATGAAACAAGTAAGGATGCACAGAATTTTTGGCTTTTACCTGAGTCAGCACACAACATTTTGCGATTTCTGAAAACACACTATACTTGTCATTTCATTAAGTCATTAAGCCAAGTAGCAGATCATCTGAACAGTATCTATTTTGCCCTGGTAAAACAAAGACAGTTACGAAACAGCGTATGTGGAGATCCATATATTGTTCTCTGACAAGGGCCAACTCACCACATTATACTGAAATAAGAACAAAAGGCACACTTTCAGTGAGTCACTATAGAGAATGAGTAACTATAGAGGCTGAATTCAAATTTCTGTATACGTGAAGTAGCATGACTGATAAGATAACACTGATCAGAAAAATAAGTTGCAAGAAAAGAAAACTGTTCAGTGAATTGTCTTCCTTTAATTGTCTGGAAATAACTTCATATTCTTATAAACCTTCTCTCTGCTAATGCATCAGCAATAAGCTGCATTCTATGTCGATTAGGAAAAAAGGACAAACAATTGGATATATTTACATAAAATTTTTAAAAATATTTTGAATGATAAAAATATGCATCTTCGGGCAGTGATAAATATGCTGGTGAAATTTTCAACATGTATGGTCATTATATCATATTCGTTATAATACACGTGCAAGAAGAGACGGACAGTAATGGACTCTACAGGGTTGGAGTTAATTTCTTCTGGAAACACCCTTCCCAAGCAGCCAAACCCCTAACCCAGTTGTAGAGCAGCGCATGCTGCATCTGCGTGGTATGCAGAAGCTTCACACACCTCTGGCTTCAGGTGCATAGGGACTGGCTGGTGGGGAGGCAGATGCAGTATGAAGTTGTATAGAGAGGGTTCCACTGTTTCTGCAAGGTAACACAAAGAATCTCTTGCAGAGAGTGAGATGAGGTGGGGGTAAGTTCACAGATGGTTAATGGTTAACAAAAGCATCTTTCCTGATTCTTGGTGACCAAGCATTGCAGAGATTTGACTTGATTCTATCTTTAGTGAAATTCGAGTTGCTCACAGCACCTCATTATAAGCATAAATTATCCTTTTTTGTTTTCTTTCATTTGCTAGTTCTGTCCACAGAACACCAAACAGCCTCCTGTCTTTTTGTTTCCCGCATATTCAAAGTGTTTAGAAACACTGCTAAAACAACTTGGAAGTGTGAAGGAATGTGCCAAACCACCTGCAATGCTTCAAGATGTTGCTTGAGAACATGCACGGTGCAGAGAGACACAAACTGCAAGCATCCTGCTGGGAAAGTGCGTTTGGTCAGCAGTTTGACATAAGTTCTCTAAAGCTTTCAGTAAGAAATGTTATATTTCCATCCTCATTGTGAATATTCTGAAGACAGCTGTATAAAAACTTGCAGAGTTGAAGCAGTAATATGAAGAGATTGCTCATGAAAAGGATCAATAATCAATATTTAAAACTAAGTATGTTTAGTCAGCATCTACATTTAGGATTAATGCACAGAATATGCAGGAAGATTGAGTCCTTTTTATCAAGTCTACATTTAATAGAATTTTATGGGAGGAAAAATTTGCTTTAAAACAAACAAATGCTTTTAATTGTAGCTCTGATGGTAATATACAGCTAAATTTAACCATAACATTATATACTACAAGAAGAAAAAAAAAAAAAAAAAAAAAAAAAAGAAGGAACTATGTGCAGTGGAAAAGAAGTAACAGAGAGGGAAAAATTGATTTTGGCAGCCACTGCAATGCAGTTAGCATCAAAGCTGAGCAGTAGCAATACAAAGAATGGAAATATATTTTAAAATACTTTATGGACTTAGCACTTTGCTGTTTTTTATATTTTGAGGGGAAATACAGGATTTGTCAAAATGTGACTTGGGATACACATCCCTACTGAACATGTATTATCAGAAACAGTGAGATAGACCCATTAACAGACCTGTTATCTAAATTTTCAAACTCTAAGATGTAGGTACATACATACATCATCAAGATTCTGGCACGTTATTCAGCACCAGTTTGCTCCCCATCAGTTTCTGCATAAAGAAGATCCATGCACAAGGGCTGAAATGCATGCAGCCATCCACCATGGCTAAAGCCTCACTAGGAAAGTGATGGGGGATCTGCTCTATGGGATTCATACTGGCATAAATCATTGCTCAGTATGAAGGCAGCTCAAGAATGGTGGTTCAGAGAAAAAGGGTTTAAAGCCATTTGACAGAATGAAAGGGCTCCACACACACAGTTAAAATAGCTATAGGCAGCTATAGCATAGAGAAGTAGCTTCACAGATGCAGGAAGCCTGCCTGCCAGTAGTTCTTTCAATTGACATGAAAAGACTGTATAAAAAAACCTTTGCATGTCAATGATTCCCCTCCCCTAAATGTTGTTGTTGTTGTTTTTTAAATCAGATTGAATAAAATACGCAGTATGTTAAAGAAATATTTAAAAAAACACTTGAAGATAAGTAGCGTTCATCAAATCATTTGAGAAGGTTTTTCAAAAATGGTGAAATCCAGATCAGGGCCAGCGAGTCCATAAGTATCTTTGTCAGTCAAGGCTTTTAATAGTTATTCTGCAGTCAAGAAAGGTACTTAACATGCAATAATACAAACTTAACCTGCAGTTATACAAAAATACCAATGAGATCAGATTGAAGGTAGCATATGTTGAAAACTGAGAGAATAGGCTCCAGTTTCATCTCTTACTCACTTTTTGGCACTTACATGGGCTCCTAAACCAATAGAAAGTGTGGGTTGCTTTTTTTGTGCGTTTTTTCTTTGTTATTTTTCCCTGAAACCAAACATGTCAGGAAGGCAAATTACTGTAGCAGTTGTAACTGATTTTCAGTAAATTTGCTAATAGTATATGACACTAATAGGACTGTTCATAACAATAATTACCTCATGCTGGAGAAAATTTGCGCAAGAATATTTGAAATTCTTTTTCATTTAAAAAGGCACAGAAACTTCAATTATTTATGCCAAAGGTACAGCATGAAGCAAAATTCCTACCACCAAGGGTCATGGGAGTCTGAGTAGGTGCCTGTTGACTGAAAACAAGCCGTATTATACCCACCTATACAAAAGGCATCAGAAAAGACCCAGAAAACTACAGATCTGTCAGTCTAACCTCAATAACTGGAAAAGTTATGGAAAAGACTGTTCTGGGTGCTGCTGAAAGGGAATTTAAAGGACAAAGCAGGTATCACTTATAGTCAAGAGGAGTTAATGAAGGGAAGATGTTTTACCATCAGTTTTTGTCTAAACTCCGGGAAAATACAATATTTCACTAAAGGTTTACATCAGCATAAAACCCATTTACTCTGGGGAAAGTCTGTAATTTGATGAAGTCCATTTGATGAAGTCCATTTGATATCAGTAAATTCTTTACATAAAATCTGCATAGGACTGCATTCTGAACTTCAGCAACTGCCGTGCTCTCTGACCATACCTCTCAAGTCAAACATCCAAATACACAACTGAAAACATAGTTGCCTACACTTGCAGCCATCCAAGTGTAAAAGGAGCTCCTACTCTGAAGTTAGGATTCATTTCAATGAAAAATCTGTTCCTAGAGACAATTCTATTATGGTAACTAAAGGCTGTTGAGGCCTGAAAGGCTGTCTAATTGTTCAACAATGCAATGACAAAATGAGCTAGTGAAGAAGCTAACTGACAAAGAGTTAGAAACAGTGAAGAAATATAAACAAGTTTATAATTTGCAGCAAGCAGTGCATTCACAAGCCAGTAGAAATAAAATTACTTTTTGTTCATCCATCTAAAAGCTATTTATGATGCAAAGAGTCTTAATTTTAGGTAGGCTGCTTCTTCACTTTTTTCTCAATTGTACAACTAATGAATATACAGATGTTATGGTATAGAGAGAGAGCTTAGCTATACAGTTGTTACACCAAAGCAGGAAACAAGAATGATAGGGATGCTCACCTGTATCCTAAGCTCACTTAGGAAACTCTGGTGGAGTAGATCTCCAGAAAAGATCCTTCCCCACTGGTAGTCAGCTCTTAAGTAGGTCTAGGAGAGGTGAAACCTGGCTCCACCCCTTCCGGCAGCACAGGTGAATTGCCTTTGCCTGTGCTTCCGTGGCTGACTCATTGCTCACCTCAGGTGATCAATCAGAGGTTCAGGCCATTATTCAGCAGTTCTCATACACTCAATACATAAAAAAAACAAATAGGAGCTGAAGTTACATATTTGGCAGGATGCAGAACTCTTGCTGACCTTGGAAAAATCTATACTAATTTGTCCAAATAACAAGCCTATTCAAATTCACTGCAGGCCTTTGAATGCTAACACCTGGACTCTCCAACCATTCACTGTCATTCTCAATTAAGCATGCTTTATCTCCTTGATGGATCGCCATAAATAAACTCTTCCCACAGAGAGTAGATGACTCTCTCTGTTCCCTGCTCAGGGAACCCAGTGAAAAAAAAAAATCAATTATTATTATTATTCATTAGAATGTCAGTTCCAAATAATCCCCCCAAAACTTTTCTGCATGCTCAACACTTCTCCCCAGTTTTCCTCCTAATGGTGGCTCTTAGATTTAACTCTCTGTTTCAGGCACAGAACAGACAAAATCTACATTAGAAGAAGGGATCTGAGAAGGAAAAAAAAAACAACTATGAGTTATCTAGGGAGCATGTACTCAACAGGTAGGAAAAAAACCTGACTGACAGCTGAAAAAGTGAAAGAACTAGGCACAATCTTCTCATACTATAAATATCTCTGCCTTAGAATGGGTAACACTCCATAGTCAAAACAAAGATACATTGCCAGGTATAACCTTGTGCCTATACAAAACTTATTTTCTCCCCTTTTATACAAGTAATAAGACCAGTATTAAATTAAGCAACTCAACTCTGAAACACCTGCAGAGGTGTTCAAAGCCAGGTTGGATGGGGCCTTGGGTAGCCTGTTCTAGCATTAAATGTGGAGGTTGATGGCCCTGCCTGCAGCAGAGGGGTTGGAGCTTGATGATCATTGAGATCCTTTCCAATCCAACATATTCTATGATGATTCTATTATGATAAGGAGCCACACAGGTTTTACCTGGTGTTCATCAAGTTCTCAGCTACTCACAGGAAGATTTTTCATTTTTCTTTTCTTGCTGGAATTCCATTCCATTCTAGTTACACTGACTGCATCTTGATGTTGGCAGACATTATTTTGCATGAAAATAAGCAAAAAAATATATTCCCCAATTAAGAATTTCACATACAATGGATATCCAAAAATGTATTCAAAGTTCTTCAAAATGAAGAACTACAAATGATAAGCATATTCAGTGCAGGTTGATTAATAAATAAAACAATAAAGAAGAAACACCTACATCATAAACAAATAAACAGCCACAAATGAGGACAATGATATCTCAGATTTCCCCAGAAACCATGCCATGACTGAGTAGTGCTATCACTTCCTGACAAACTCAATCAGTCAATTACATTTTCAATTAGGAATATTCTTCTGGGTTTCACTATAAGTTTTATATAAGTGAATGATTGCAGACTGTCTACAGAGACAGCACAGTAAAGGAAAATCCAGCTCCACTGAAGCAATAGAGTGCTTTGTTAGTTATATTAACAGAGTTTACATTTAGTTCACGCTCTTCCAATACAAGTGCACAAGGAAACAGCAGTGAGATTGTCCATTCATCCTTAAAGAAAAGGAAAGTGGCCACAACTACACACATTTAGAAAGTTTTTGATGAAAAATATTACTGTTATTGAATCTCAAAAGTTTTAAACTTCACAGAACCATCTTTTTTTCACCAAATCTCAGGTTCTGAAATAATCTTAATGAATCCACACTGACAGGAAAAAAAATACTCGATCCCTAACCCTGATACAGATGCACTTGACAAGTGAATGTCAGGATCCTTCACAGTTCACTGCTAGTAGTTACATAAATTAACAAGAACATCAGTCCCAAGCAGAACCTGTAAGGTGAATAAATTTTGATCTACTAAAGAATGTAGATTTATTTTTTTGTCTTGTAATTCATAATCAAAAAATGAAAATACATTACAATGAAAAAATTCCCTTCATTTCATACACACCTCAGTTTCAGGAGAATGCATCTCAGGGTAGACATACACATGTATGCACATTTTCTAAGGCATTTGATGGAATTATCTGCAAGTAGGTGAGTTTAACAATAAATACCACAACACTGTAAATCTAACAATTTTTTGAAATGCTGTCATTTCAATATTTTATTCAGCAGTTATGCTGAATGTTACAGCTCTTCCTGAATCTCTGGACTTCAGCATATGCTGGTGCAGCTCCTCTATAGAATAGGCAGAGCAGCATGGAATTATTTCACTTTTTTTTTTTTACAGAAATAAAACACCTACCAAACATTCCATGTTCTAAATTCATCTTATTCTGCTGGAGTAATATGAAAGCAGGTTTCCTTGAGCTAGTGATCTAATCCTAAGATGGACTAAAATCAATACTAGCATGGTTTGTGTGTTTCAAATACCTTTATAATATGCTTGCTGTGAGAGGATACTCAGCTTGCTTTCAATGACAGTGACTAGGCATCTAATTATGGGTTCAGATGGCATTAACAAATGGCATAATAGCACTAGTTGGTGTTTCAGTGGGCACACCATGCCATTTGTTGGCCATAGACGCAGAGAAAGTAACCTAATGAACCTTGAAAGAATATCGTACAAGCCACATGTTTGAGGATTTCCATGCATCTTCTGTGGATCAGACAAGAGTGGAGTGTATGAAGCCTCATTATGGAGGAGAAATTTCTTCCCAGAAATTCTGGGGACCATCTAACTCCACTAAGTTACAAGCTCAAACTCACTTCTACCTGAATGGATGATTTATTTATCTTCCTGGAAGCATCACAAAAAGTCACTGGATATGTTTAATCGAGTGGATTGTATGGTTCTGAAATACACCAGATGTAAGTATTCTTCCCATTTCATAACAGAATGACAGCTTGACTGCACTAACTCCTTGCCATCACAAGCCACCACAGGTTTTCATTAGGAAAAGGCAAGGATATGAAATGACAAAGGACACCACCTAACTGACTTCTCATCTAAGTGTACAGGCCCAGAAGTTTGGGGCATATATACTCAACTTAGTTACAACTATTACTGCAGACTCCAAGTTTTTTGTCCTCTGTACTTTACAAGATTTATTTCATGCACAGTAAAGAAAAGTCTCTCTTAATTAGTAATATCATACTTCACTATATTCAGTTAACATGAAAACTACTATTATTGAAACACAAAAAATGCAATGCCTTGTGTAGAGCATATATCATCTAATAAACAGCCAGAAAAGCCCAATAAGGTCAAAATAAAAAATACTAGTAAATCCACTAAGTTGTATATGCAATTTATAATGAAGATATCACAATATTTTCTTTTAAATGATAGGAGAATTAAATATTAAACTACAGTTACTAGTAAAAACTTTTCTAAAATCTGTGGATATTAACAGAAACAGGGTAAAACACCAGAATAAAACTTTCTTTCAAACAAATTCTTGAGAAAGCAGCATCTTAGCGTGTTTTGTTTGTTTGACTGTATCTAGGGAATGTTTCTTTTGTTCATTGTGAACAGTTACTGAAGTAATAAAAAAAGATTAAAAATTAACACAAATTCAATCCATGTATTCTACTTCTTTTGTACAAGAATTGTTTTATTCACTGTATTTAGCATGTGTGTCTTCCTATTTTGTGCCTGTTTCCTGGCACGTCTGACAAGAGTTTCTAGAAAACTCAAGATTTCTTGGCCTGGTTGTGCTTTCCCACTGAGCAGTTCTACTGATATCACTGGGGTTGCAAGAGAGTAAATGAGAGAATTACAAGAACCACAGTGAGTGGAGCTTATGTTATTTGGAATCTATGTCCTGATGTAATGGGTGAAAGGGAATGAAAAGAAAGGAAAAAAGTCCACACAGATTAAAACTTCATGCTTTTAAATCCGGTGTTTCTTTTTACTTTAGCTACCACCTAGTATGTTTATATTTCATTCCCCAAATAGCAAAATGAAAGTATCATGAGAACTCACAGACACTGAGTATCTGAATTTCATAATTAATAAACAGATTCCCCCCAGACCTTTCAGGGATCTTATGACCTTTTGTCAGATTGGTCTAAATATAACAGAACACTGAGAAACAAAACCTGGGGACTGTGCTGTGGATCAGAATATCACTATTACGATGATGAACCCAGTGAAGTGTTCACCAAAATTTATTATCTCTAGTCTTTTGCTTATACTTAGTTTCAAATTACATTTTTTTTAAAACAGACTCAGATCTGTGGTGTTAAGCAAAACATCCAATGGGTTAGCTGCAGCATAATAAAGCTACCTCTGCAATCTGAATTTTGGACACTGTTTGAAGTGGGAGTAGCAACTGCTGCTTCCAAAGAGCCAGGCCCTTCTGTTCCCACAGCAGTAGCCACTACCCTGACTCCAAAGGGGAAGCAGCAGCTCCGGCCTGGACTTGCAGGGCTCTGGCACTGACAAGAAGCAGCACAGTGGTGAGCTTGTTCCTGTCCAGCAAAGTGCTACCTTCACGCATGACAAGGGCACTCCTGCTACATGAGCACTGTGAACACTGCTGCTGCAGAAGGATGCAACAGTTACAGGAAGAACAGTACGAGAGATGGATTTCATTAACTGCTTACATATGGCCAAATATTAACCATATAAGTAAAAAAAAAAAACATGCTCAGCTGGCATGGCATGGCTATGTGCTGTAACCAAGATGCATTAGTGGTGCTTGCTGGCTCATGAGCACATTAAGTGAATCAGATTTACAGCACTAAGAGATATTTTCTAGCAGTCAGTAGCAAGTTGCACTAAACAGCACCTTACAACATAGGAATGACATTTGCCTCTTACTTGCATTATGACAAGAATGGCAGAAATAGGTGGCATTTCTGTGTTTACATTTTATCTTTTAATAAATGTTATTTGTATGGTTTTCTGCTGTTTATGATAAGAGCATAAACTTGGCCTATCCAACACCTCTATTGTAGACAACCGGTTTGCTTCAGCAAAATAGCTGAGCCTGTGCTGCCTTAGGAAGTCAGCTGCTTGTTCTGCTTTGTACATGACCACTGAAGAAAGAAAATGCCTTAAGCCATTTTGAACAAATAAATATATATCAAATACCTATACATTATACTATAAAATAAAATGTTTATGTTAGTTCATATTATGTAGCATTATCTGCAGATAATTCCCTTCATGATTTTCCTAAAGAAAGTATAAAGCTGTAATTTCTTCTATTATTATTTCTACCAAGACAAATAAGCCATTATTATAATATTAAGTGCTACTGACCAGCATTAAACCATATTAAAAATATCCCATTAATGATAAAACATATTACATGGGTGAACTTCTTCTGCCTCTGTCCTTTTGCCACTTGCTTTTTAATTAGTGCAGCAGACTTTAGCTGGTGAAAGAGAACTCTTGAAGGGGAGCTGTATTCCAGATAAGGTACACAGCTCAGTTAATTATTAATTAATCAATTAATTTTGAGTAACCACTGTTAAATGTTCATGGAAGGGTGACTCCCATCACAGCACCACATCTGAGGGGCCATAGCTTGGACACAGCAACTAACAGAGGATGGAGACTGTGTCCAGGCTTGTTGGTAGAGCTGGCTCTAGGACTGAGCATCAGGACAGGCAGAAAATGACTGCAGGGGACATGGGGAATCAGGAGAGCCGAATTCCTTCCCACCAGCGCTGCACTTCACACCATGGTTACACAAACTCTTCCCTCTTTAGTTTGGTTACGATTTTCTTACGATAAGTGTTTGCACTCAAAGACTGTACCTCTTGCTTTTGAATTGATTCTCTGTTTTGAAAAAGGAATATTTATTGTTTGGGACAAAGTAGAAAGCCCAAATTCAGTCTGGTCAACAAACAAGCCCAAGCATGCCTGCCACAGCACACAGAGCTCAAATACTTCACAGAGCTGCATAATGGCACAGAATGTTCACACAGTTACAAAAAACTCTTAAAATATGTTTTCAGCTCACTGAGCTTTTGCATTCTTAGTATGGATGCTTGACTGTTGATATAAATTCATTCTAGAAAACTAGAAAAACAGAGATGGAAACGATTACTTTCTATGACTTTGTACAGTGATCAACGCCTCAAGAACTGATAGATGCATACCACAGTATTTCTAATTATTTTGGCAAAGGAGTCATGCTTCCTGAAAAACACTGAAGTTATGAAGTTCTTAATCCAAGTCCAAAAGTACTTATAAACTTCAATAGCTACAAGCCTGAGTCTTAATCCATAGAAAACTTAATATTCAACTGCTCTGAAAAATTAATTTCTCCAATGGTGAGCCCAAATTCACTGATAAACTTCACACATAGACCAAAAGAGTACAGAATAACCCAAGCAACTCTGAAGAGAAAGATCTACAAGTAACCTGCAGAGCACTGTTCATCTAGGTTAGAAGTAAGAAGTAGGTCTTTCAATGAGCTCAGCAGATGAAGGACAACTCTGTAACCTTAACTTCAGTAGCTAACTGCTATTCAAATACTAACAGAATTAGTATAAAAATTCACATAATCATTCTAAAGGTTTGAATAGAAGCATCAACTGGGTGACCCACAACAGAAAATATATCTTGTCTCCAGACCATGGTGATCACATCATCTCCATTTATGTATTTTGAGGTTAAATGAATATAACCCCAAGAAGAAACCATGATGGAACTTTGCCTTCCAAGAACCAGTTCAAATGAAAGCTCCCGCAGGAAGGCTCACATCAATTGCAGAATGAATGTCAGAAGTTTTTGAAATCCTCTTCTGCAGAATATGCACCATAACCAGATCAGTTATAGCATTAACAATGCATTACGACAGAAGTTATACAACAGGATCAACTCTCCATAACTGTGTCTTGAGGTTTCTTTTTTTTTCCTTGACTATGTTTAGTTGATCTTCTGGATCCATATGCTTATTTTTTAAATCTCTCTCTTTGGCCATAAAGAACAGAACATGATGTATTGCTATATTTTAGTGTTCTACTAATAACTGAATTCAAGAACAATCAAATGTTATGAGAGTTAGCCACACTGTCAAGCCTAACGCAGCATAACTTCTGGCACCTTCGCAGTTCAGGATTCCTCATTTGTTGAGGAAAAAATTAAAGTATTCACCTGCTCTGCCTGAAACACACACTGTCAACATCATTTTGTGGGGAATTTCCCATTCATTTCCAACTGATCACTCAAAAAATACTGGTAAAACATGAAAAACCTCTAAAACTGTAAGTACATTTTATCCAGTGAAGCCCTTTTTTTGTTTCTCTGTGCCTACAGAGAAGTAACAAAATTCAAGACTTTTTCACTGTATCCACATCTCAGAAAGAGAGGCATCTACCAAAATTATGTACCACAGATTTACATTCTCTAAACCTAGTAAAGTAAGTATAAATGCAAGTGTGTTTTAAGTACTTCACTATTAATAAATTAAAATACAGTAATATTATGGATTTACTTGCTTGTATGAAGATGGCAATTTTCTCTTAAACATATTTAACAAAGATTACGATTTCATGGCAGCCAAGATTCAGGGAACATACTTTCAGATTAATCAATTTAGTCAGTTTTTCTACATGGACAGATTTGCGAAGAAGTACTGTGTAAGGAATGCAAAATCAAAATTCAAACAGACATTACATTATTCTTTCCTCACCCTAAACTTGGCATATCAGAAATGGGAATATGTATAGGAGCTGGGTAAAGAGAACTGAATGGCTAGAGGTAGAAAGAGTTTCATTCTATAATTTCTTCTGGATGGTCCACTGAGATCTATCCAGATTTCAGGTCTGGACAGGCATCATTGCTGACTGGTTCAAACATCAAGATAACCCCACACGCAAAAGCCCCAGTTATTTCTAGGACACCACATTTCTGCAGTTCTCTTATCATTGGCTTTAATACAGAACATTTAGCTTGACAAGTATACACACACACACAAAACTATTTCTAACTCTAATTAAACATGTATGTAATTTGGGGGATGGTTAGCATTAGCATTCCCCACTGTTCATTACTGGGGCCTGTTCTGTCCAATATCTTTATTGATGACCTGGATGAGGGCACTGATTGCACCCTCAGTAAGTTTGCAGATGACACCAAGTTGGCAGGAAGCATCAATTTATCTGGGGGTAGAAAGACCCTGCAGAAAAATCTGGACAGGCTGGATATCTGGGGTGAGGCCAATAGGATGAAGTTCAACAAGACCGAGTGCTGAATCTTCCACTTTGGCCACAACAACCCCAGCCATCTGTACAGGCATGGGGCAGAATGGCTAGAATGTGTGGAAGAAACAGACCTACGGGTGCTGGCGGAAACACAGCTGAATGTGAGCCAGTAGCGAGTCCATGTGCCCAAAAAGACCAATGGAATCCTGGCTCGTATCAAAAATACTGTTTCCAGCAGGTACAAGGAAGTAACTAACCCTCTGTACACAGAACTGGTAAGACCACACCTCAAGTAGTGTGTTGAGTTTCGGATCCCTCACTACAAGAGAGACATTGAGGTCCTGGAGCATGTCCAATGAAAGGCAATGAAGCTGGTGGGGGGTCTGAAGCACAAGTTTTATAAGAAGCAGCTGAGGGATCTGGGATTGTTTAGTCTGGATAAGAGGAAGATCAGGGATGATCTTATTACTCCCTACAGATATCTGAGGAGAGAAAATATAGTGAGGGGGAGTCAGCCTCTTCTCCCACATGACTAAAAATAGGACTAAGGGAGTAGCCTCAAGTTGCAGCAGGAGAGTTTCAGGTTGGATGTAAGGAAAAATTTCTTCACTGAAAAAGTGTTCAGGTATTGGAACAGGGGCTGCCCAGGAGTCTCAGTCCCTGAAGTGTTCAAGAAATGTTTAGATGTTATACCGAGGGACATGGTTTAGTGGGGAAATATTGGTGGTTGATGGATAACATGGACTGGATGATCTTGGAGGTCTTTTCCACCATTGGTGATTCTATGACTTTATGACTATGCTCTAGTAATATGAACATTTGGTAGATATCGTATGGACATAGACAAAACACAAAGTGTATGCTCAAAAGATCTGTCTTGATCTTTAACACAAGTAGTCTCTCTGATATCATTAATTTCATGTGCCTAATGATACAGGCCAGCTCCTTGAGATTCTGCTCAAGTGAAATGGAGTGATCTTGATTTTTTCCGGCTTAGGTTATTTTCATGCTCTTATGTGTCTTCGCATTATACGAAATGTAGTGCAATGAAACACTAGAAAGAAATGTAGAAAATGAGGGGGGATAAAAACCAAAACAGAAACGGATTAAAACCCATTTGCCATGAGTTGTACAAAGTGAAGTTTAGTTTTCTATAATTCGTGTTTTTAAATAATACTAAATAAATAGTAATATGTAACATAATATAATTATATAAAATATATTTGTCTGGATTATTCAAAATATTAAGATGAGATTTTGCTATAATTTGAAACCATTCAGAGTTCTTCTTAGATGAAGCAGGTCTAGGGAAGGGAAAAGCTGCTGTATTTAATTTTCTGTATTCCTTAAAAATATAATTCTAAACTTCTGGATATTTCTGATATCTGCTTGGGCCAGAAAACAGTAGAGCTTCACAGCTTAAAAAAGCTGTGTAAATAAGTAACTATTTGGAATACATACACTTGGAAACATGAACAATTGAATGCAAAAAAAAAAAAAAAAAAAAAAAAAAGATTAATTTTGTGTTAAGTCTTAGCAAAGCTGGACAGCATCCACAGATTTTGGGTGTGTGCTCTTATGAAAAACAGCAAAAGAACAAACAAAGATAGGCAATTGCTATGGCAATTAAAGCTGCGTGTGTTTTCACAGAGAAGTAGGAAATTCAAAATCATGGACTACAGTAATTTTCAGTGTAAAAACAGTTCTAACGTGCTGCCACATCCTATTAATGTCAAAAACACTATGCTTTTCTAAAAATCAATGTAATTGAAGGATATTAAAAACTAACTATTTTAGCACCAGTATGGAATGCACTTTGAAACATTTTGCAAGTTCATTTTTGGTCATCAGAGAAGCACAGGTATCTCGGAGATATCAAATGAGTTTGGAGTTGACCTTCGTTTCTGAAAATCAGGTCACTGATTTGAGGTTCGAATACATAGCTCTACAGATTCTAGTTAAAAATGTAATATTTAAAAAGTATACGGTGGGGGTGTATTACAAACCTAAGGTATTGCAGCTAGGTTAAATAACCTTGAGATTTTGCTTCATTGGAAAAAAAATACGATTAACAGATTTGCAAGTATCACTACAAAATAAAATGTTTGATTACAGTTCTTCTTCATCCCCCTCAGCAAATAACATTTTGAGAATAATAAAATATGACAGCGTCTCTGTCAGTACTCCTGGGTAATATCCTTTAACTTACATGTTCATGCAAGCATACATGAATGTAAAACAAATATTTATGTGCACAGGTACATGCTAATCTGGGAAAGATATAACAAATTGAGTGACCATTTCAATAATAATAGCAATACTTCATAGACAAAATGCCAGTATTGGAGAAAAAATGCCATCTTATAACTTATTTTGAATACATAGTTTTCTGCACAGAGAGGAAAAAAGGAAGCATAAATGTGTTGTGATTCTTATTCAGCATTTGTAAGACTCTGCCTCATCCATCAAGTTCTACCAACAAATGAGGATTGAAAGCCTAGATAAGCCTTATAAGCCATTGCTTGGGCTGCGAGCCTGAGTAGAGGATTTCCCGAAACATCAGCTCTATCATTCCACCAGCTGTTTCTAGATGTTCAGTTTGCCACTTGGCTGAAATTCTACTCTTCCTTTTTTTTTTTTTTCTTTTTTTTCTTTTTCCCCTAATTGCTTCTACTGACCTTGATCTAGTCCCTGTTCCCACCTACTTTACTTCAGTTTTCTGTCATGACCCACATTTTCTTTAAGGCCCTGCCCTGTTGCACCCACTCCTCTTTTCTGATTCCCTATGTGGCTTCTGAATCTTGAAGCTTAAAAATTGTCCAGGATCTCCTCAGCCTCATCTGAGAGATATCTTCATTTGTCCTTAATTCTTATCACTCTTCTGAGGTTTCATTTATGAATCCTTCCCATCAGAATGAAGTGTAAAAACCTTAATTGTCTTTCTCTGATGCCTACTCCACCACCACTTTTTCAAACATTAGCAATTACTCAACCAGCCTTGTTAGAAGACCCCCTTAATGCAGATTTTTCAATTACAATTATTATTATCCATCCTTATACATATTATGTTCATATATGGATATTTGCTGTGCTTGTGTCAATGAACCCGCATGTTGTAAACATCTTCAGTCTGTAAGTAGACACAGATTAATCTGTAAGTAGACACAGATTAATTAACATTTTCAGCTATAATGTTATCTTTTGATATGAAACAAATAATTCTTTGCACTCTTTTTTTGCTTAATAAAAATATGAGAGGTGCTACTAAAGTAATGTCTCTTTTTTTACTTTGTTAGCCCATGATGTCAGAAGTGGATGTTGGTGGTATGGTAATAGAGGCTGAACCTTCCTATAAATATTCCTTCATATTTTGTTGGCGTGCAACAGATGTCAGTAGAGGGGCAGCCTGACAAAATTGAGTCTGACATGGAAGTGCATGTGGTGCAAATGTGTGTAACCAAATTCCTCCATACTGGAAAAAAAAAATTGTGTGCAAAAAAATTGCATTGGCATTCATCAGTACTTGCTGAACATTGATGGAGACCAAACAGTGGGTATGAGCACAGAGAGGCAGTGGGTGGCACGTCTCAAGAGTAGCGACAGTGACAGTGGGTCACCTCCACTGGTGGCAGATGTTTACAAGCGCAGCATGCATGTTCAGCACTAGTGAAAAAGCATAACTAATGATTGTGACTCTGTTGAAGAACAGTGTTTTGCAGCTGAGAATTTGCTCTGTCAAATAGTGTTATTGTGCTCTGTTACAGTCTCCACAGAATTAAATAAAAGGCATTACTTACTGCGTACCTCCCTACATTGGTTTACTCAAGTTGTATTGTTAGGTAAACTTAAAGTTATTAAGTATCGGAAAGGATCTGCCCAGTAAGCATTTTCAGGATGCTGAGGTAGAAAAAAATGGACTGCGCTGAGGAAGCACAAGAGAAAATTTCAAGCTAAAATACTGCAGTGTCTGAAAAAAGCTTCCACTTCAAAATCTACTGATAACAGTGAAAAATTTGTAAATACAGTCAGATAATTTTAATTACAGTTTTGTATGAATTAGCAATATTTTTCTTCCTAGATGACATAACCCACTTTTCAACTTCCCCTGAATGTGCCACACACTGTATTGACTACATTATAAAGGAAATCTGGGGAAACAGAAATAACTGTCTCAATAACAAGTTGTAAATTCCAGAATATTAGAAACTTGTATTCAAAGACCTGTACTGTGCAGATAACAAAGCATAGATTTGGGTCCATAAATTACTGACACTATGTTCTTCACATGTTCTGTATTACATAGCAATTCAGAACTTTTTAAAACTTAAATATGCATAAACACTACTATTCATACCTAATTCACAGTAAGGAACACTACTCATCAGATTAGGAGCCTAACCTTTATATATATTATTATGCTCTACATAAAATTAACTTTATTTGGATATTATGTGAGATCCTATTCAATTGATTCTGAGATTAAGCAACTGCTCAGCAAGAAACCATTATTTGGTTTGGGTTGTAGAGCTCTCCCACAGGAATCCTCTAACTCCATCTTTTACAGCAGCTGCTGAAGCATTCACCCGCTCTGCCCCACAGAAAACTTTCAGAGACCTCAGAGGTGCCTTTAAAAAGCACCTCCTACATTCTCACATGGGCTAGATGTGGCTGTTGTGAAAAATCAGTAGCAGAACTTCAGAAACTTTCACCAGGAGAGGCCTCAACCAGGAGATCAATACACATGGGCACCTGGCCAAAACTGTTAGTGAGTGTTGTCAGAACCCAGGCATTATTTTCTAGTAAAGTATAAATTACAGGGGAAAAAAAAAATACATATATATATATATATATATATGTATATATATATATACTCACATTCTTTGAACACACTGGATGAGTGGTGTTCTCACTAGATGGATGAGAAACAAATGTAATGAAAATATTCTAGAGTAAGCCAGTCTTTCTGTTAATAAGCACAAGATGATTATGCTGGACCATGCAGGTCAGGCAGTCCTCTATACATTCTTGCCCATTGGGCACAGAAAACTTCAAGCTGTCTGAAGTATTGTGGCAAAGAAACTCACTTCAAAATGCATCTACTACTCTGATGCACAAATCAGTACAGAGGTAAAAAAGGCAACAATGATTCAAAAATTGGCAAGGAAGCATATGATCATTCTGTACTTTTAGGATTTCCAGAGCATTCCAAGTGAACTAAAAATCCTTGGAGGAAAAAAACCAAATCTTCAAAGTTTTACAGCATCCTAGTTGTATTAACAGCAAAAATGAAGACAGTATTTCAGTCCATCATGCCCTAAAGCAGCCTTCTCAGAAAAGAAAAACCTGGCTAATACAATTACTAATTCATATCCTGGAGTAGCTTCCTTTTATTCACACCATCTTAAAACATCAAGGAGTCTCTTCTTTCCTCTGTTCAGGCTTTGTTTCTCCTATCTGACTCCACTTTTCTCTTTGCATTTTGTTTCTGCATACTGTTGTGCTAACTGACTTGGCATGCAACTCCTAAAACCATATCTTCTACGGCAACACTTTTAACAATATCACTTTTCTGATTGACACTTTCTTTTTCTTAAGTCATTTCAGATGTAAATTATTTCTTCTACCAATAACTCCTTTACAACGATTGCTCCTGCACCTTTAATAACTGTTGTATCATCTTCCATTTGGTTTCTTTCTCTTGCTTTGCTTTTTTGATGCTCTGTCACTGAAATGGTGACCAAACCCCACAGTATTAATCAGTTGAGACTCTCACCTTTGAAATCCTTCTTTTGAAGATATCTTTCCCGGAAGCTCCGAAGTACAACCTATGCTATTCACTGGTTTGATAAAAATCTTGAAAGAAAGGATCTTATTGAAAAATCTCTAGTTCCCAGGTGTGCTTACATACTATTTGCAAATTTGTTTATAGGCTCAGATTAGACTAAGTAAAAATTTCTTTATTCACCTACAGTTCTTAACTGAGTAGTTGATATCATAAAGATCATAAACACTTGATAAAAGTACTTCTCAGTGTCCTCTTATGAAAATAAAACTTTGCAATCTAGTCAGTACTAATGCTGACTATTATTTGAAGTTAAAAAGAATAGATTTGAATAGCAATACTGCATATGACAATTTTACCACTGTCACTGGACCCAGTTGCTAACTGCATATATTTTTTTCCTCTTATTCTTTACACTTCAAAATTTTAGAAGCCAATATGCAGAAATGGTCCTGCTCAAGTACAAGGCAACTGTGTTACTGTATGGCTCCAAGTTTTTACCAATACTATATTTGCTCAGAGCTTTCCTGGCTCTGTCTAGTATTCATTGTCTTTCAGTTTCACAAGTGCTAAAAATAACCAGCATCTGAAAAACTCCCTTTCAAGAAAACAAACAAAAAGCCGAGCAAAATTCAACGCAGGGATTATTTCCTTCTGATCTTTTTGTCATGATTTCAGCTCTCCATAAAAACAACATATGGGTGGAGTACTGCACAGATTGGAAAGGACAGTTATGACCTCAGTAAGTACTGCTGTTGAAGTAGGAGAGCGTTTTCCACAGTTGAGTGTTTACAAATCGAGAGGCTCTTTATGGGATAACATTTCACACTGTTTGGGGTTTCTGCAAGAAGAAGGGGAGGTGGAGTTTGTTGGTTTCTTTTTTAAACAATTCCACTGCGTATTTCTATGTGTTAGAAATCAGGAAGAATACAGAATTGTGTTTAGCATATCAGGAACAATTATTACAGAATGATTGAAGAAGTGTATGGCAATTCCTATCTGTGTCACACCTGGGTGACCCACATAACACTCATCCACAGAGGTTAAAGAGTCTCCCTGCAAACTAAACTCCCAGTGAAAAATCTCTAGTGAGACCCAAGGCTGAGTGTGAGCACCAGGAGCCAACAAATTCAGCTCTGCAAACCCTGGGACACAAGGAGGGGTCCTGTCTTCAAGCTTTATCTTTTGCTGAGGAATTGGGAGATTTGTGCTCAGCAAGAGAGTTTCCAGGTTCTTTCGGAACCTCTATTTTCTCCTGTGGCTACAGTACTTATCTTCTATCTACAATTCCAGTATTCAACCCACTGTTATGCAAATCTTTACTATCTCTACTCCATAAATGCAGGAAAAAGTGGTTTGTCTTTCCAAGCTGGGATCTTCTAAAAGATCAGTGCCTTAAAAAACTGGTAATGATGGTCACACAATTGCCTCAAAATGCTATGAAGTTGCTGTGAATATATTGCTGTTCCTTTTCAGTGGAGCTCTAATTCACATAAAGGTCTAAAAAGATGATTCGATCAGTTTAGTGCTTAATTTATACTGTATACACTGTGTTGTGTGTATATCACAACACTTCTGCACTTTCTGTGTTCAGGCTTTGTCAATTAGATTAATTATGTACTTGATTAAGTAAGCAGGATTTAATACTAAAATTTTGCAGGTGATTGGGACAAGCTGATTGCAGCCTCTCATAACTACACAATTACTAATTTTCCTGGTAGGTCATGATCATCTGGTGTACATTCTGCTAGCTTCTCCAAAAAGTCTACCTGAGCCTTCATCAAAACATTTAGGCTGTTCCTCAAGGGTGACAAACCAGCTGCAAACCCTGCATATTTTCTACATACCAGTAAGATGTTGGTAGTGTACTGACAGTATTTTCAATCTGTATTTGAGTCACAGTTATGAGAAAGAGTGTAGACATATGTATTCTCTTAATTTCAATGCCAGAATGGGAGAAAAAAGGGAAACTAGAGAAATTAGGTTATTAGATTATGCTTTATAGCACTGGCCAACAACTTAATCTGATTTTGCCTTAATTGCTGAACAGCAAAGCACAGTCAGTCCACAAAGGGACTGAAAATGAACTGAAAATCTGTAGTTTGGGATTTATTTAACAAGTCCTTTTTTTTTTTTTTTTCTTTTTTCACTAGATAGGTTTATCTCAGTCTTTATCACTAGGTTTATTTCAGTTAGTTTTATTCTGAAGGGTGAGTTTTGGTTTGTTGGGTTTTTTTGTTTGCTTATTTTTTCTTTTTATGGGCATGAGAAAGGAGACAATTTTCCTCCAAATAAAGCACAGCTTTAAAGAGGTAAATCTGCCAAAGCAGCTTATGCCCAACACTGCTGGCAATCGTCCACAGATTCTGTTCAGTCACTGTGGAAAAAAGATTTCTGGAGAGCAGATGATCAACATCCTATAGCACTGGACTGAGACAGAATGAAAGAGGTCATGTAAATGGAACATATGACTTTCGGTGACAAGCTATTGAGTTGTAACTTTAGAGCACAACATAAGTAAAATGTTTTTATGCCTGAATACAAATCTAGATGACAATGTCTAACAACAAATCTGAGCCAACAGACATGGACGTGATCATATGTAAGTATGATCTACTAAAAAACAACCTTCTAATTCTTCCTACTTCTTGTTCTGAAGCAAAACAGTGAAAAATTATAATGTTTCAATGTTAAAATAACTGAGTCATTTATAAGCCAAATATGTAAAGAAACTGTAAATTCTGAATATGTAAAGAAATGCAAAGCAACACTTTTTTAGTAGAAAACAAAATTTAAAGGGCAACAATTTATTGGTATAAAGCTAAATTACATGGACTCAGGATTCCTAATTATTTGGATACATAAGCAATAACTATGAGAACAAGGACAATTTATCAGAAGAAATTTCAGTGCTTCTTTATAAAGAAAAAAATGAACAGCTTCTGCCATGTAATTCGAACTTGTCACCCCAGCAAGTACAGAAGAATGCTGTGGGATCAGAGAAGCACAACTCAGCATCCACCTGTCACCTGGTAATTTGCAAGTGGTCAAATTCTGCCAGAGAACAATCAAGGAATGCTACATTTTGACTGTCTTCAGAGCTAAAGTTAACAATTCAGATGAAAGACATCTCTCTTTTTTTGAGTGTGAGGGCTTTGAAACAGAATACTGCGACGAAAAATGTTGAATCTAGGATTAGTTTCTCACCACGACAGATACTCAGAGCAATGCAGATACATTCTTTATTAGCAGCTACAGTGTAGTGCTTCCAAAATAAACTACCACAATGAACTAAACTTTAGAGCAAATTTATTAGATCTTGATTGAGATTGAAAGAATTTGTAGCTGATAACACAATTAAAACTCTTGTAACTTTTTATGTATCACAAAGTAAAATAGTTTCTCCATTTCCTTTTTTTCAAAGCAATGCTCTTGCATTGTTTCTTCCCCAACCCTCTTCCCCCCCATCTCCCCCCCCATTTTTTTTTGTTTTTTTTTGTTTGTTTGTTTGTTTTTGTTTTTTTTCCTTTAGAATTTCTAGTTGTTAGAAAGCTTTTTAGGTTTCTTTTGCTTTCATTTAATCTCTTCTTTCCCTCCTATGTATCTTACAATGTTTTAGTTAGTTCTGTTGTCTTGATAATATTATTCACAGCTTTTTACATAACTTCTAATGACAAGTTTATCTTTCTGGTAGAAGCAAAGAAAGCATTAAAAGATATTTTCTGATTTTTTATTCCTCTTAATAGCCATTCAATTTTCCATTCAGCTCCAATTTCTTTACTTTACTCTTCCCAATTTGGAAACACAGAATTGTTACTTGTCCAGAATTTTGATCAATCAACTCAATCTTTTCCTTTCCTACAATAAAGTTCAATTCTTATTTTCATGTAAATTTGTTTATCTCTTTCTTTTGCATTACCTCTGACATTATCATAGTTCAACTTTATACTTTTAAAATTTAGCATAAGGCTGTGTAAATAACCCGAGCTCCTTAACTTCTGTTATTATGTTAATCAACTACATCATTGAAGTCTGCAAGAGAAATGCATAGATTCCAGGTTTGAACTCATTCAAAGTAGAAATCTACTGACAGTCAGAGAATAATCATTGTATTTGCATGCTTGTGGCTGATTGTATGAGGCTTGCTGTTTTAATGGTGCCAAGAACAAGTTTACTGAAAGAGAGAGGAGCAGTTAAACTTATAAAACTTACAAATATTCAATTACTAGCATATAATAATGCAGAAGATTGGAAGAAAATACACCACTGATTCACAGTGTGACATTTATACATATAGTTGAGTGAGTGAATTGCAATTTTTAAGATAAATTTCAAGATACTTTTTATTCCTGAAGGCACAGTTAACTTTTCCACCAATTTGAGCCATCAGTGAATAAACAATTAGTAACAAACAGAAATAGCTCTTGGTATATACACGTGCACCTGACCCCAGCTTATACTTCATCACTGCAGTAGTTTCAGGAACTGAAACTTCTTGACTACATGAAAACCATGTGGATTCCCACACTTTTTTTGTAGGTGATAATGAGACATTCTTCTATTTCAGTTCCCATCTGGAAAGTGATATTAACTATCCTTATCACCCTCAGAGGTCAAAACGTGTTCCTTTATTCCTTATTTGCATATTCCTTTCAAAATTCAATAAAAGATTAAAGAAACACCTTGACTAGCATAATACATGATTGTCAAATGTCATTCATAAATGTCTGCAGTTTTCTATGGAAACTTGAAGATTTTTTTCTGCTAAATATTCAGTGTGAGTTTTTGTGCAGAAAAATTTCCCCAGGGAAAACAATGTTTGAACATGCCTAAAATCTCAAATACAGACACAGAGACAGTGAGCACAGACTGTTGGTCTCTTAGAAACTGTATGTAAACACAACAATTAACTCTTCATTCCTTTCATTTATTCAAGTCACTTCTGGCAGTTGGACACACCTACAGCTTTCTTAGTAGCAACACAAACGAAAAGGCAGGTTCAGGATTATGAAAGCAGAATTATGCAACTTGGATGTGTTCAAGCTCACCAAAGTATCCTAACAAAAGGAGATTCTGGAAAGCAAGACTAAGAAAGAAGATTATACAACTAGAATCTTCCTTTCATTATACACAGTGATAAGCAGCGCTAGATTTCCTGCTCTTAAGTCAGCCAGCCAGACTAAAATAAACAAAATTAACTATCTCTTTAGTTTAGGAAGCACTAATAAATGTAGTAAGAAATTCTATTTTTTCCTTCTTATCAGGATGGATATGTTTTTCAGAAATATAAATAAGATTATGAAATGGTTTCATTTTTATATATATATTTTATATAATGGACATGGCACTAAAGAATAGAACAGCAGTTCCAGGATAGCCCGCTGATATCAGCTCACAAACGTTGAAAAAGTTAAAGTGTCTTGGTTTAGAAATAATACCTCATATATAATCATGGTCTTCCTCTTAATTTCTAACTGCTAATAAAGCTAAGTTTTTAATCCACTGTATTTTTATATTTATGGATCAGACTGTAAAGTTCTTCTAATTGAAGATAGGCACCTATTCATCTTTGGATACACAAAGTCAGCATCTATGCCTTTTTTTGGCCTAACTTCTGGGTGCCCAACTGTTTTTTAAAATTTATTCTTGTTGCATTGCACAACTTCAGTAATGTAAAGCAGCTAGAAATCCAGGCTAATTAGTCTTATGTCTTGCCTGATCAGTCTCAAATCAGGGTATGATCATCCAGGTTTTATTACTGCAACTCACATCTGCTAACAGAGCTTTACGCCCATAACCTCCATTAACACCATTATATTTGTTTCTTCAATTATTTACAATTGATCATTGAAGAGTGTCAACTTTGTCTCTCCTGTCTGTTCAGACCCCCAACTTTTAAATTTCCTTAAATATAACATCTGCTCTATTGCCTGAGTTTCTGTGACTATGCTCTCCTCAGAGAAAAAAAGGTCAGCCAAGCTCACAAGTGCAGCTTAGCTGATGATACGATACTCTCTCACCACAAAATCTCAAGGAAGGATTCATTTTTGGATGTCTCTCTCCCCAGTAGGAAAAAAAACTACAAGCTTTGTAAGTTCCATTAAAAGGTATTTCTTGTTCTTATTGTAACAAGGTGCATTGGCTTTCCTCATGCATGAATGGAGCATTCAAGCTGCAAAATAGCACCCAAATAGGTAGTCAATGTGGATAATAACAGAATCTAGTAATGTGATTGGATCAGTGCTCACGAGTGTTTATTTTAGTTTACTTGAGAGACTGAAAATTCAGTCCAAAAACTTAGATATTCTTTTCAATATTTATGTTTAAAAGAACTCTTCCCCCCCTCCCCCTCCTCTTTTTTTATTTTATTTATTTTTTCTCTTAAACCACTACACAATGTTTTGCCTTACTTTGATATATCGGCTTGGCCCCATATTTTCCTGAATACAGTGATCTGATATGTGAGATATTTTTTCCACTCCATGACCGGAAAGCTAACAAGTAATACTCTTCAACTACTGTTGCTGTAATAGTTCATTCCCCTCACCTTATAGAAAGAAGATTTTTCCTTTGTTATAATGAGCTTAAGATAAAACCTTTATAGAACAGCTGCTGCATTCACAAGGTCTGGAAGCTTGCTTTCTCACAAGCAGCTTTCTTGCAATAGCACCTCAAGTCAAGATGCCCACACTGACATATGTTCCTTGATATCAGAGCAGGTGAAGCTGCACCTCCCTGAGTATACCAATGGCAACATCCAAGCATCCTATGTGATCTTGACATATTATTTTTGGTCTGTATGAGTAACCTACACAAAGCAAAGATACTGTGTATCACATTTGTACAGATTGCTCTAAGGAGATGATGGATTTTCCCTGGGAATTCTACTGGCATAGATAAAGAGAAATTCTGTGATCTGAGTAACTCAGATGTAACCCTCATTCTGCTGCAATGTCCACATAGATACAAGTTGTTACTAAGTGTTGTTACTAAGTGTTCCAGATACATGTAGTATCCAGGTGAATATGGCAGTCTTCAGCTTGGAGATTCACAGGTTTTGCAGGTTTATCACAAGCAGTGGCACAGTGTAATAATGAGATTACATAGACTCCCCACAGACACTTAAACCAATGTGCATCAATGAAGGCATAATCCTCTTAAAAAGAAGAGTAGGTAACAAATGCTGAAATGCAATTGCATAATATCTAGTAGAATTCTAATAAAGGAAGTTGCACAATTTTTTCCCTCTTTAAGACATTATTTATATTCATATTAATGTTCAGAATGAATCTCCCATATTTCACTATGCTATGTGATAATGACTGTGACTCTTCAGCAGTGGGAGCATTAGAGACAGGGCTTTAGTGGAGAGCTAGGCAATATATGGTGGCTTGACCTCCAGGTGGGATGGGCCATATCTGGGCCAGAGCTCAGAAGGAGCTTCTCTTAGTGTGTAGCAACTCAGCATTATTCCATTTTTCCATATTCACCTGCAAGTTACTTGACCTGAAATGCTGTAATGCTTTCCCACTAGATCCCAGATAGTTCTGCTATGGAATCAAAATGTGCAGTGCCTACAGTAAAACAGGATCTGTTTCATAGGCAGCATGGGGGTTAGCCTTTACAATTAACCCTACTTCATTCACACACACATTCTGAAAAATAAATGGTACATGGATAAACCCTAAATTAAAGTCTATTAATAAATGAGGAAAAGAAAAAAAAAAAAAAAAAAAAAAAAAAAAAAAAGCAACCAGAATTTAAATAAAAATACTAGCTCTGTAAATAAGTAATAAAATATAAAGTAATATAAAGTAATAAAATATAAAATGTTTGAAATATATTAGAAGTGAGTGTACAGCATCTTAGTTTAGCTTGAGAAGTAATTTCCGAATGACTAGGGTTTTTTTTTCCTTTAAGTTTTGTTGTTGTTGCTTGTTGTTGCTGCTTTTTTTTTTTCCCTTCTCTAAATGGAGTTCTGTATTCTTAATAGGTTGTTGACACTTCCCTCATCTGGCTCTCTCATTTTAGATGAAAGGCAGAACATGTTGCCTGTTTTCATGCTCATGATAATAGACTATTCACGTGGACACGTACAATTGCCATCTAAAACT
Source organism: Centrocercus urophasianus (assembly GCF_019232065.1). Taxonomy (NCBI): domain Eukaryota; kingdom Metazoa; phylum Chordata; class Aves; order Galliformes; family Phasianidae; genus Centrocercus; species Centrocercus urophasianus. The sequence continues at coordinate 54,978,872 of NW_024884142.1, read as the reverse complement.
CAGTGCAAATCTAAAATTAGAAGTCTGTGATATGACTCACAAGGAGAAGCTTTGTGACAGAAACGAAGATATTTTTAAGCAAATGGAATCTAAAGTACAAAATAAAAACTGCCAACTAGGAATAGCCTATAGAATAAATTGCTAGGTGTTATTTTTGTGTTTTAGCTACTAGCAAGTAAGCTTTCTGATTATCATCATCTTCATAATTAAAGGTGGTAAAGTCTTGATTTATAAAAAAAAAAATAAAACAGGATTACAGGAAATAATTAGAGCATTCTCATTTAAATACTTTTCCTTTACACTACAGAATTCTTTATGTGAACATAGAATATTCTCAGCCCAATACTACTACTAAAATAACCATCTGTCTAGCAAACTGTCAGAGAAGAGAGGGACCTTGCAAAAGTACTCATCACTATAATATTTTTCTTCTCAAAATCTTTATCTTCACTAAGCCTTCAAAACTGACATATAGTAACAAATCTGGCAGATGTTATTTTAAGATAAAATCTTGCAACTGAAAACAATTTCTTACCTCAGATTGAGATTTATCACAACTAGCTTCCAACAGCTGTAGCACAGATGCCTACATCTGAACTTGTCAAAGAAGACTGAGAAAAGTAGAGCTGGTGAAGACAAATTTGTCTAAAACACAATTTGTCTGACATATTTTGGATCTGTTCTTCAAGATAGGAGGAATTGTCAATGAAAAAGCACCATCTTTAACCACTGTTTATAGAGCAAATCTTCCAAGGAGGATTTCTCCTCTAGTTTTGCCCCTCAATTTTTATCTAGTGAATCCTGTCTGAAGAGAAGAATTACAGTTTTTGAACTCCACTCTTCGAGAAAAAATGTGGAAGCCCTCTCAATGTACAACAGTAAAACATCAAACTTCTTCCTACACTAAATATGCAATTTATCCCAGATGGGAATCGAAAAAATGCACTAATTTTTCTGAAAAAGTAATACAGTAAGAAATATTTGCTCGCTATCTTCATCCTCTGTGTGATCTTCAGAGCTTTGTATCCTGGCTGGCCATCCACAATGAGAAAGAAACAAAAACAGGAGTACAGTGCACTAAAACAAATGCTGCATTACACAGACTGCCCCAGGACTGTATTTTTATTGAGGAGAACACAGAATGAAAGTCAATTGCAGTAAAAAAAAAAAAAAAACCACACCATATGATTCCTTTCACTGTGATATTTACTACTATGAGAAAACATTACAGTACAACACGATATCTAGAATTCCTTCCCTTCTTTAGTCACTTATGCTACTAGTTAATCATTTAGTTAAACATGCCCATATTTTTCTGAAATATCTACAGCCAGTTCAGAATTTCTCTGGGAACAATACATCAGGTTATTACTACGAGATACATGGGTCAGAAAAGACATGAAGTGGATACCCACATGATTTGTTTGCCCATGCATAAACCAGAATTAAATACTTCCTGCCACAGCGATTTCATAGCTAGCCTTAATGAGATTCCTTATCCACTGTTAACTAATATTTAACCTGCATATCTCTGGCTGCTCACATTACGTGAGTCTAACTCACATAATTTTGTCTTAGTAAATGAAAACATGATTTATCTATTTTTTTTTTCTGTCTAACCATTGACAGTTTTACTTGCACCTGCAGTTTTTCCATCTGTCTTAATCTTCACTCATAAAGCTCATTTTGCTATGAAATAAAATTAACTTACATTTTCGCAAAAAAAAAAAAAAAAAAAAAAAAAAAAGTTTGTCTGACTCCTAGTTTATACATAATCTATCATGCCATTTAGATTCCTAAGTTGTCATTTAGACTTACTTGGCATTCCACTCATATAGATGACAGAGCAAAAAGAGTCAAAAAGTACTCACTTCCCATTAGCCTACTGTCAGTGTGTAGTTAATAGCTTTAGTTCCAAGACTTGCTCACATGAGAGAATAATAATTACTTTACATTGTCATTTTTTGTGACTCAAAAATCTTCCAAATCTCTAGGCATTTGCAGAAATATAGGTGGGACAATTAAGCGTGTGAAGAATTGCAAAGGAACAGCAGCAGTGGAACCATGTGGAACCAGCATATGTCAGCAAACTGGACAGAAATTTTAACTAGGAAAGTATTTGTGATGAGAGGGTAAAACTCTACTGCTTAACTTGTGCACATTCCAATCCTGACCAGGAACGTACTTTCAATATTGCATTTAAAAATGCAATGTTCCATTTTGAGTGACGAATGCAAAAGGGAGGTGCCACCAGGTGCTCACCCAACCTTTACAAACCATCTATCTTTTTCATCTGGTTCTGATTTAAGAGAAGCAGCACTGCTGGAAAGAAAGTTGGAAATATGCCTGCAGCAAAGCAAGCTAGCTTTCAGTAGTGGGTATCTGTTAAATCAGCTTAGCTTAATGTTAAACTGCAGTTCTTGGCACTGTTTACTTATATAGAAAACAACCAGAGAGAAAGGCTGATGAAAGTACTTATTAACAAAGTACTTATCAGCTAAAAGAAAAAAAAAAAAAAATCTAGCACATGACCAATGGCTACTGCTACAACAGAATGGAAAAGATGCTAGGATGTGAAAGGAAGGAAAATAAATAGAAGAATTGAAAACCCCAAACAGATCAGCATTCTATGAATAGCGTGACCATAAGGACAGCATTAAAATTAAACTACAGATAGTATTTACTTGTAGATAAATTCAAATAAAACGATGGAATTTTAAGCTAATTCGACCCGTGTTAAATTTCTCAGGAGAGTTATGAAGGTTACTAGAGCAACTGTGGCTACTTTCCATCGCAGCTGGCCTTCATGAATGGCCAAGTTTCTTTCTTTCCCAATGTCTTTTTCAGCATTATAAAGTCTCTCTGCAGGGCTTTTACAAAAGCACAACACTGCCCTGAGCCCAAATGAGCTTGGGTCTTACCAGAACAGTAGCGCAGCCCAGAAGTAAAAAGAAGATTGAGAATATTTTTTAAGGTTTCATGCCATTTGCAAGATATACAAAACGTATCTTATAACAGAATATTGTTTTAGTTGCTGTACATTGCACACCATAGAAATGGTTTTATTGAATGAGATTCAAATCAAAAAAATATCGGTGATACCAGAGCAATTTAATTTGGGTGTCTTATAAATTAGGATTACAATGCAGGCTGAATTTTAGCAATCCACAAAAATATCCCGTTTGACTAAATGACGAACACAATGCCACTCAGAAACATCTCTCTCTTAAATAGACTACTAAATGAAAAATTGGAATAAAAGGAGGAAGAGAAAAGTGGGGAGGAGAAATGTCTTCTGTAGTAGTACGATATAGTGACTCTTCTGCTATCATCCTACAAGCCAGCAAGAGGAGGCCAATGTATGAGACACAGTGTCTGGAAGAATGGGACCCTACCTTTTTTCCTTCAGAAAACAGTATGACTGCAGTTTGTCTGTGAGTGAACTACTTAAGGAAAATACATTATCTTGATGCCAGACGTCACAAAGCTTTTACTAGCTTGTTTTCTAGCACTGCCTGCTTTGATTTTTATAGCTACTAAAAGCGTTATAAGAATCTTTAATGTATGACTATGTATAATGAGTGAGAAGCTGGCACTCCCCCTAGACAAAGAAGCAGACCCTTTGTGACATTTTATTTGTCTGTGGCATTTACTCCTTTGAATAACCCCGAAGAATTCCAGGAATGTGACTTCAACTGATGGTGTATACCAGTTCTGCTCAGGCATTGTGAGGGTTTTTGTAATGTGAAAAAGTAAAGTAAGAAGAAAAAGGTATGGTAGGAATCCTCAAGCTTGTGTTAGCAAGGAATAAATTATGCAAAGACACTAAAGGATGCCATCAATTTACTCTGTAGTACCTCAAATATGAGATTCTTCACATATAAACTGCAATCAAAAGTTCACATACCTCCACTGTTAATTCTCTTAACAGCTACGCTTGCAGGGCAGACCACTAGAGCCAGCACTGAGGAAAGGGTAAGCAGTACACAGAGGTGGAAAGATGTCACTCTCCCCAAAGTGTACTTGAATAGCAAAAGAATGATATGGAAGCAACTATGTATGTTACTAGTTGTGGTTAACCAATTGTGATACAGTCATTCTTCAATACAGCTGTTGCTTATTACATATATGTTATAAAATTCCCAGAATAAAAAATATTCTGGGATGGATATGTTTCAAAAATGTCTTCTTTAATCCAGATGCCCATGACAGGGTATAGTGCACCTCCTGGAGAGGTCTTTCTCTCCTCAGACTGCAGACTGAGCTATAATAGATAGCCATACGTGACATTTTTTATTAGAGTGACAGGGATGATGAAATTAGAAAATACAGATCTTACTCAATGTCCACCTCTCTCCTCAGCTTATGAACCTTGGTTTAAAGGACTAGGTCCACCATTCTCCCGGGTAAGAAACTGCAAAACTGTGGACGATGTTTGCACGTGCACAACTATATGACATGTTGCTACATGCTTGCACCTTAACATGCAGCACATCTTCATGACTGTCCCATGTGAATTTGTCCCATGTGATATTGTGGGGAAAAAAAAAAAATTACACTTGTTACATCATAATAAATGATTTAAAAAAAAAAAAAAAAAAAAAGCTGATTTTACATTTATCTTTTGACAGTTTTTAGGAAAATTGATACAGTTCTATTCACACACAGCATATTTTCTTGAGACTTCAAAACTGGTGTTGAGAATCTCAGTGATGAGAAGCATTTTTCTGGCCTTTTCTACACCTCCCACAACAACAAAAAAAAAATCATTGGAAATTTGCGAAGTGAATATGAGACAATAATGTGGAGTGAGGACCAAGACTTGCTTTATCTCCTTCCCTCAATCCCAATGACTTTCCAGTACTGACATCCTACAGCATCCTCCAACAATATCATACAAGGAATCTCCCCTGACTTGCTCATAGCCAGGTACAAAAGCAGGCACTGTACATCCAAACTGTGGCTCTGCACTGACAGAGGCCCCACCAAAGCATCTGTCACACCGTGAATACTGTCAAGTCCACTGTGGTCTGGCACTAAGCATCCTGTTCCAACCACACAGACACTGGGATGCCATGCAAACATGCCATGAAATCTCTTCCTGTTCCTAAGTCCATTCCTGCTCCTGTTCCAGTTGATTACAGTTTCTGAAAGGTAGAGTAATCTTAACACAAAAGAGCTAAAGTAGTCACACTGCTGACTGTCTGCTCATCCATAATGCAGAAACATAAACTAAAAAAAGACTTAGGCTCCAAGCACTCCAGCCTTGGCAAAGCAAAACATTGTTGAAGTAGTGCTTCTGCAGCAAAACCCAGATCACAGCAATACAAAGCTGAATCAATTTTTTCTGAGGAGCAAAGAATCCAGTTAGAATAATGACTTCAAACTAACATACAATGACAAGTATGTTTTTAGTTTCATGTGTTTTCTTCTAAATGATCTTCAAAAGTCATTTACTTTTGCTTCATGCCCCAAAAAAATAACCAAAACTATTTTGAATCTGATATCAGATTTCAATCTAACAAAATATACTGAAAAAAGAAAAATGATTAAATAACAAAAAAAAACAACAAGACAAATAAACAAAACAGCCATTTCATCACTAACAACTTTTTAGATATTTAGAAAAAATAGTAAAAAGTAATTTGACAATTAACAGTCCACGTGATTTTTAATGTTCCTGTAGAATCCTCTTGATTCATTGCTTCAGAGTACCAGCCTGGATGAATTCCCCAGAACACCCTGTCCTTTTCGCTTACAATTTGTCTTTATAAACTTAAAGTATCTCTGTTATTTTACTCAAATTGTTGACAGTTCTATAATAATTTCTTTCTTCAAATCTTTTTTTCCTCACCCTCATGAAATCCTTATTAAGAACCTGCCATGTATGTGTATACACAAACTGAGACTCCCATCTGTTCTGTGACCCAAGTTGTCTCATTTTTTCCTTGTGCATATTTGCATCTGCCTTGAGCATCTAACCTTAACATTTAAACTACAAATTCTCTAGGCAGGGAATATTTGTTTATTCTACATTTGTGGGCACTTTGAACAACAGTTATTCAAGATTTCAGCCTAAGAAATAGAAAAATACAGGGAAAATAAGTAATCACAAAAAAATCATGAGGCAGAAGTGTGTATTTTGGAGTTGGAGAAGTGCTTTATCCAGCCTAGATAGGACAAAATTTGTATCCTCATTTATTCTCATGTTTCTCTACTGAGACTACACAGAAATCATGCATGCTAGTTGCATCTGGTGACCAGGAAGAAAGTTCAGAAATCTCATCACATAAGAAAAACAATAAATGAAAGGAAAACTATGGGAAAATAAAGTTTCCAGGTATAGAAGATGAAGAAGGTAGTAGCTTCAGTGATTAATGGTTAAGTTTGAAATTAAACAGAAAATAAGCTCTACTCAGCGCTGACGATAGAGGTAGTGACCAGAAATAAATGAACAAAAGCATGAGTTCTGAGTACAAAATTTTAACTGCAGCATTCATGTATAACTTTGAAAAATTAAGATAGTAACCTCATAAAAATAAGAAAATAAAAAATAATGAATATTCAACGCAATATCTTGTAATAAGATATTTTAAACATCACTAGCTTCAGTGTCAATAATTAGCTCATTAAGTTATGAATTCTTCAATACTTAATAACACAATGAGAACTGGTTCTTTTTTGGAGAAAGGAAGTAATACTAGCAAAAATACTAGTTTATTGTAAAGACTGTACACATAGACTTCATAATTGAGAAAAAGAGATATGTTTTCTGTTCTCTTCTCCATGAGAAAATTGATGTACAACCTGCTCTTACAGCAGAAACAGCATCAGAGTCTGACCCTATGAATTCAGGCTCATAGTAATACTGGCTTTTAAACATTACAATGAATTATGTGCCAGAGAACTCATAATCAGAATTTTTCAGATACACTGTACGTATTTTCTGATAGATAAGTTTAGAAGAGCTACTAAATTTCATAATCAAATACTGTCCTGACTGTGTAAAGAGTAGGAACCTCAATTTATAAATGAATAAACAAAGGCAAAAGCCAGAGACCATCTCTTACCTTGAAGCCGTTGCATGACATTAGCAATGTCCCTAGATCTTGCCACGAGCCGGGATGAGGCCATGATCTCTTTGCAGCAAGTCACCCTCCACTGACAGATCCAAGCCACCGGCCTTGGTGAGGTGCCAACCTCCAAGTGCCCCCTTCCAGCATTCAGCCTCAGCACAACCAGCCTGGACAAGTTACAGCTACCTCTGGCCCATACAAGAACTCACAGGGTCTGGCAGCAGTACTCTCCTTGCAAGCAACTCCAGCACCTGGAAAAGAGAGTAGGAAGGTCCAGAACGAACTTTAACTTCTGTGAAATGAAGTCTTGAGAGCTATTTTAACAGGAGTGGTGTGTCTTGCACATACATTATGCTCCAGCCAGAGACACAATTAATGCTGAAAGCTTGTTTGGCAATCACCCATGGAATAAAACAGCAAAAGCAAATCATTAAAAACAATTGGCAGTGCACCAGATATCAATGCTTTCGCAAGGGTGCTTATGGATACCTTTTAGAAACAGAGATAACATTGTACATATTAAAAGTAATACTATACTATTTCTTAATGTAAATAATATTATGTATGAAGAAGGAAAAATGAAATCACTTGTAAAATCCAATAGGTGTATTCCATCATGTTATAAAGGAACATGCAATAGTAACTCATTGATCATGACAAATTATAATACTACTGGACTGTGTACTCTAATCTGAAGTGTTGAGGTTCCCATACTTTACTATTAAATAAAATTATATTTACATTCTTCTTTATGTCATATGGCAATGTTGTTCTAAGTGTTATTTAGCACTGAAGGCTCTGAACTACCACACAAGCTTAGAACAAATGTAACTATAAGAAGACTTACATGGTGATAAACCCATTCTAAAAACAAACAAACAAACAACAACAAAAAAAACATATTCAGTTCTACAGCAAATGTTATCAAATAATTTCCTGGCTTCTGAGAAGCCAGTACATGTTGTAGAAAGGGATACCTAGTTCTCCATTAGTGAAGAACTGGGCATACAGACAAAAAGAACAGCACTTATACTATACAACCTGGCCTCACCCCAAATTCAAGGTGATAAGAAGTTGATCCAGAGCTACAAATGGGGTCACAGGCATTGTGCACTGTCCCCTTCTCCTGGAGCAAATGTCTGCCACAGCACACAGTTCCCTGCATACAGCAGAGAAGCCTTCAGACTGTGCTGCTTTAGTCATATCGAACTACCCCAAAGGAACCACATCAACATGTAAGGCCTGTCAGAGGAAACCACATTTAGACGTTTCTTTTTCTGGCCCTTCCAACCCTGCCTGACCTAAAGAACTCCCTATTTTCTCTATCACTACAGAATTTATGAGATGTTTACCTTGTATTTTAGATGTGAAAGTGCAGCTCAACAGACCTAAGCTAACCTTAAATCAGAGGGGATGCAAAAGACACACAGCTGCCAAACCAAAGCTCAACAGAGATTGCAAAAGCTATTCAACAACAGTACCAGGACATCAGCTTTTTATTGTCTAAATATCCACTCATCAGCTGATGTAAATCAGTTGTAAACGAAACAATTTAGAGAAGCTGTGGAAAACACTGACCCAACTCCAAGTTAAACGTGTCTGGGAAATTGCAATGAAGATATATGTTTAATCTTTTCACGCAGTAGGCTGAGTCACCATGCAAGCATAAATGGCAGACTGGTAGTCTAGCTGATATTAAATACTAGATGCTGTAAAATAAAAATTTGTGGTTGTAACTACAATTCTCCAATCAAAAACTCCTTTGCAAGCAAAGGGAATTAATTTATTTAAAGAAGGAACTCAGTTACTCCGTGGAAGAAAGACTTTTACGTGTACTCACAAGTTACTTCTGTGGGCAGAAAGTCACAGCTTAGATCACATCAGACAAATACATAAAGCAAAGCTTCATGCAGCCTTTTCACCTGTCTAGCCAACTCCAAAAGCTTCAAAGAGCAAAAAGACCTACTTGCATAGTCAGCTTTTCAGTGAAATACAGAGGAAAAGTTTTTTTCTGACTTCTACAAATAATTTATGCCATCATCAAAATATTTTTTTCTGTTGGAAATAAAATATATGTTTTTCAGATCTGTAAATCTTAACATATCTATAACAGAAAATGTACTCATGGCTTTTACATGAAATCTTTTTTGATAAGAGGATTTTTTTATTTTAGTACCAGACAAATATGTATTTTCAAACGGATATGCTCTCAAAACGCACATTTTAAGACATAGCTGATATAACATAAATCTTAGCCTTAAGTAGACCTGAAGGACCATGTAAACTATTCCCTGTGTTAGCATGGAACATGTGTGTATTACTTATTTTTAATATTTAATTTTTAGGTGTGAACATTCAGAGAATGAACACACAAGACTGAAAAGGAGAAATTTTAATTATGCTTGTCATTTATCTGTAGTTAATGGATAAAATCACGCTGACACCGTTCTCCTGCATGAATACCTTCATAGTGTGAGTTTAGATGAAAAGAGGCAATATGAAATTTTTTTCTTATATGGTATGGCAATATTGATTTTTAAATTATCTGTATTGTATTTTTTTTTTTTATCTTCAACTTTCAGAAAAGAAGAATGTCTCTTCTATGGAAGATGTAAGAAAAACACTAGATCTATTATGGATTCCAAGTACCTGGTTTAATTCTCTTCTTTCTAATGTGCTTTAGAATGCTCTGAACAATCTGAAATTAAATAAGAGAATATATTTTCCCTTATTGTTAAACCTAGAGCATCACTGGAAAGAAAATGTCTTATTTTTGTCTTTAAGTTCTTAGAGTGTATAAAGCATGTCAGTGGAAAGCACTGTGTGCCAGTACCATGGTTCCAGAAAACCAAGGGGATATTTGAGAAGACCGTTTATCAGATATCTATTAATGGTAATAAGCCTACCATAAATATGTGTAAGAAAATTATCTGATTCCTTCATATCAGCAGAAATTGCAGATTTCCAGTACACCAGTCTGATGCCACATGTAGTAACCTGAGGGAGATTCCTCCTCTGTGAAGGCATGGATTATCTCCACTGGGAGTCTCCCAGGAAAAGGAGAACAATGAGCCAGCGATTTAGAAATTCAAGCTGTGAAAGAGAGTTGGGAAGGCACAGCTACAAAGAGATATTTACTGGAAGCGTATTTGTTCCTCAAAGAATGAATTTCAAATACAGATCTCAAATAGAGAGTTACACCTGAAAACAGAGCTTTAGATTTCTATAATATCCAATTATAGGAGCAGTGGGCAAGCCAACGAAGGGGGAAGAAAAAGTAAATATATTGGTGAAAGAAAGAAAATCCCGGGTCCCAGCAGACTCTTTCTTGCCTGTCTAAAAGTATAGATTGTATCAAGACTAGATTTGAGAAGATAAAAAACAGACTAGTAAATGCAAGAAAGTACTGCAGCTAGAAGTCATTGTTACACAGATACAAGAAATACAGTGGAATAACTGAAATAACTATAGCACAAGAATTGAACAAAATCTTAGGAAAGACAGAGGCAAGGTTGATTGTTAAAGCAGCACTACATGTTAAAGAGGCACACTTCACTGCTGAAAGAAACTGTGGTATAGAATTGATCAAGTCACAAATCATTTCTAGGAAAGGACCATAGAATCACAGAGTGGTTTGGTTTGTGGGAATCTTGAAGCTCATTTAATTTGAACCTCTCTGTCCTGGACAGGATGCTTCCCACTGTACCAGGTTGCTCAAAGCCTCATCCAGCTTGGCTTTGAACACCTCCAAGACTGTCATATACATAGATCCTCTGGGCAACTTGTTCCAATGCCTCACCACTGCTTACTGTTGTAGTGCTATAAGCCCATAGGTTCCATTTTCAGAAACCTCAGAGGTCTTTGCAATGCTGCCAGCATCATAAATGCTACTGAAGGTGATGTGATTCTCTGAGGGAGCAGTGACCCTCATACTAATCAAGAATAAAAGATTTACATAAAGGTAGGAACCAGTATCTTCTGAAGGTCATAAATGCAGGTTTCTACACCAAACAATCATAGAACCAGCTAATTTATTTACAATATCTACAATAAGAAGGAAGAAATAAAAGGTGACAGGTGAAGAGCTCTGACACAGTGTGTTGTCTATGAGACTGAAGGGAGACTTGCTGAAAGTCCATCTGAGTAAGACTAAGAAAGTATGGACAGGAAACAAAATGCCTTGGCCAGACAAGTAAAAAGAAAGTAGAAAATGAGATCAAGTTAAGACAGAAGCATAGCAGAATTAGAAACAGTACCATTTGAAACAAAATCAAAGCTAAAAGTGGAAGAATTTGATAAACTTCATCCTGGAATACTGAAAATCTGTGAATGTGAATTACGAACTCAATTGTAAACATATTTGAATGCATCTGTCAAGGAGGAAGTGGCCCCTACTGGATATATTCAAATTAGGAGCTAGGATGAAAATGTGGATTAGAGTGGTTCAAAATGATACTCACGCCATCTTTAAAAAATATTGATAATAAATAAATGAAGAATGATAACTTGTCACTGTTCTTTCAGTCTAACAGTCACTTTGGTAATTGTTACAGGGGATTGAATTGCTTATTTGGAGTTGTTCATTTCAGTATTGTACAGTATCACAAATCGGCATACTGGAACCTTCCCAAGTTCAATGGGATATAACTAAGCACCATGTAAGAGATCATGGAAAAATGTAATTTTGGCTCTGAAAGGTGTTTTTGATAGGATGGTCTCCAAATCCCAGCACTGTCACTTTGTGCTTCCTTTCTCTACTGCATGGATTGCTTTTGAAAAAGGGTGGAAGAGACAGATTACAACCTTCAACAAAGAGCACACTGAAATAGGAACAGTGAAACATGTTCTCACTGACCATCCAACCACAAACTTACTTGATACACAGTAGTTACTTGGAGGTTTGTAACATACATTCAAATTTGCTTTTCTAGGAAGAAAAAAACCCACAACATTTAAACACCTTCCAGATCTCTAGATTATTTCAGTTCCTCTAGCTTTAGCTTTGTTTGGCACAGAACATAATTCTTCATTTTGCAGAAAGTCTGCACCAGTAACTAATATGGAAAATTAAATGATATATAAATCTGCGGTGTATGTCATACACAACTTTCCTGTTCTTTACATATAATTAGACTGAGGTTTAAAAATGATCCGTTGAACCCCTATCACTCACACAGCTGTGTACATGCCTGCATTTCAGCAAGTGAGCTTTTTAATTTCACTTTCAATTATGTTTACTGGGGAAGATGAGCAAAATTCCAGCACTACTATGAAACTCTTACTCTTGTTTTTAAAACTGTCTTTTCATCTGAACTGAGAATGCAAATTGTTGCACTAGGAAATAGAAGGTAGACACTTCTCTTGAGAAAAAGTTTGCAGAATATAGATTGCTAAATTCAAAGAACAAAGAAAGGTCATTCACTATCTTTCTGATATGAAAAGTTAAGCAGTGTATACTACAGTTCAGTAATTCTGCTGTTGAAATTCTGAAGGAATACATTATAGCTTATGTAGATGCTGGTAACAGCAGGAGAATGAGAATCAGTAGCTTATTACCTTCTACAAACACAGGATATAATCCTTGCCTCAAAGAGCTTACTATGTGCATAGACAAAGACATGCAAAGATTAAGATCAGAGGTCACAATACATAAGCAAATAAGGCAGAGTGAAGCTAGGATATAATTCGTAAGACATTTAATACTAGGAATCTGCTTCTCATATTTCTATTTTAATAGTGATATGGAACGTAGAATTCCTGTGGCTTAGTAAGACCTGTAGCCAAAGGCTTCTGCAGAGATATATCTGTAAAACAAACAAACAAACAAACAAAAAACCCCCACCAAAATAGAAAACTCTGAAGGACCTCAGGAAAGGGTGGTTCAAACTGAGTTTCAGATAAGCAAGTATTGATTCCTTACTATTTCTGTTCATGTCCTAAGCAAGAAAGTTTATTTGGAGTAGAATACGCGCACAAAGGACAGACACAGCTGTCATATGATTGCAAAGCAGGAAAAAAAAAAAAAGTTTTCCTCATTAAATCTCTTCCTTTTAGTGAAACAAAGGTGAAAGTTCAGTTCTTTCAGAGGTAACCTGCTGCTGTTATTGTTGTGACCTCTAAGGACACACAAAAACTCTAACACTAGCCATGGTAACAAGGAAGTAGGTGAATATTTGTCCGTGTTGATGTATGTACTTTTCTAATAAGTGCAACCACAACTTCAGTCTCAACTCACTTCCATTAACAACGTGTACCCAGGTGGATTAGCACAGTATCTGTCTGAACAGTGAATATACAAATGTTTCTTGGGGCTGGACCTACAGAAGCCCTGCAGACCCATGCGGAACTCAGGACTTCTCCAGAGCCCCATGCCTGGTTCAGTGCCTCACCCAGCCACATCCTCCCCAGGGCTTGGTGCTCCTATGCTCTCCCCAAGGCACTTACGTACTACCAGGATGCAGCTCCTCCTTCCCTGAGAGCCTCAACCCACTCTGACCCCACGATGATCAAAAACAAACATTTGAACAAATAAAAAACTCTAAGGAATAGCAATTAAAGGAAAATGAGGGACATGAAGAGATTATTACTTCTCCTTTTACATTTAAAAGGTTTGTGTAGATTCCAGTTGGCTCAGCGAAAGATGCAGCACCATGCTCCTTCTGGATAGCTCCTCTTCTCAGTTGAAACTCTTACATTTTCAATGTTACATGCATCCCATATAAATATGGGCTCAGACCAGAAAAAAAATAAAAAGTGACTTGTTCAGCAAATCACAGAATATGCCGAGTTGGAAGGGACCCAAAAGGATCATAGAGTCTAACTCCCAGCCGCACACAAATGTTAATAGTGTATCTCATATGCCATTTTTATCCTGTAATTCATTTCAATTCACCACATGGAGGATAGTACAACAAACAAACAGAAACAAAACATTTCTAACTGGCATTCGGTTACATAGCACCCCATTTTCACCTGTCTGTTGGCAATAATTTAGTATAGCTTGCTGGCATTTAAAACTTGTGGAAGTGTTAAAAGTGCACACAAAAATTGTGAAACTACTTCTCAGAATCTGGAGAAAGCCAGCAGCCCATCACCAGGAGTACAACAGAAGCTGTGCGCCTGTTAGGAGTCTTTCAACAGGCTCTGCACTTGAGAAGCACTGGCAAGCAGCCAGAAGCAGCACGTACTATTATTTCCCTAAAACCACATAAATGAAAATTCCTCACAGAGATGAGCACTGGAGGTTCCCTCAGCATCGGGTAGATAATTTACTTAGGCACTTACAAATTTGTGAAATATAGGTTATAACAGCAGACTAGTAGTAGTCCTTAGAAGCACTCTTTCCCAGTAGGAATATGGTTGAAAATATGGTTGTCAAAGCCCCAGGCACAGCTGTGTCTGTATCAGCAGGTCTCACCTCTGGGGAGTTCCCAAACATACCAGAGAGCATATGGACACTGCATCTCTCTTGCAATGTACTCGTCCTTTCTGCACCATCATTGCTTGCAATCCAGCTTAAAAGCGGCTTCTCATGAGCTTCTGTCAATAGCCATATCTTCCCTCATTAACTATACTTTGGCCTACACTGTGTGAACACAAAACCAGCTATCTCTGTTAACACATCCATGTGCACTGCAGGAGGCAAACCTCTCCCCTCCTCCGGTGTTTTCTACTCCTAAAGGGCATAGTCCCAAAAGGGAGTTCCTTATCGACCCCAAACCACTTTGGTGCCGCGGTGGTCTGCCTCTCCCGTCCCCTCAGCACCGCATGGAGGCGGCAGCCCCCGGCCGAAGCCCGCTGCCCCGGGGGGCGCCGAGCCCCGAGCCCCGAGCCCCGGCCCCACACCGCGCCCTACCTCCACCAGCTGCGTTTCTCCACGCTGCTCCGGTCCGCGCCGCCCCGCGGCTCCCCAGTTACCAGCACGACGCTCCGCCCGCCCCGTCGCGAGCGAGCGAGCAGGTGCGCGGGTGGCGGAGGCCAAGGCGGCCGCGGGGATGCGGGGTTCGGTGCGTGTGCGGGAGTGCCGTGCCCTTGCGGCGTTTTGTGCTGTCACTTCTCCTCCTCCCCCGGGCTGCGGCCCAGCCCCCCGCAGTGCTCGGAGCCCGCTGTTCTTGCGCGCATCGCAGGGGGCCCCGCCCCGCCCCGCCCGCAGCACGGCCCCGGCAGCGGCTGCCTCGGGCACTGTGCCGGGCACTGAACTGGGCACCGGCCTCCAGCCCCCACCAGACGATCGCAAGCGTGCGCTTAGCCGTGAGCCGAAAGGACTTCCGAGAATGGCTGCAGCGACATATGGCTGCTCTTCGCTATCTCTGCTCGTAGCTGTCGCTGCTCATGTTTTTGTGGTTATTGCTACGTTACCTTGAGCTTCGGAGAGCATCATCCCCGATGTGGGCTCTGGCGCATCGTGCGTGAGGCGGGAGCTGTACAGGCAAAGTGGGGCACCAGCACTTACATAACAGAGGCAGGACAGAAATACTCAGAGGGATGGCAGCACTGTCGCTGCTGAGCTCTAACCATACTAGCTGTGCAACAGTGAGTATGCCACCAGGTTAAAACGTCTCTGGTTCTTCAAAAGACATTGCAGAAACCCGACGCTTTGGCTATGCACTGTATCTCCTTCATCTTTACTGTACACGGCGCAGTAGAAGGGGGATTATTTTTCTTCCTAACTAATCATCTCTGCTTTGCATCGTTTGGAGAGCAAAACACTCATCTAGAGCCAAAAAGGAGAAGTTGGGAGGAAAGATGCCTGTGTACCTCTTAGTCTTCATCTTTTCTGGCTGTGCTGCAGTGGTTCTGCAACATTGGCATGCAGAGTGTTTACCAAGTGGATGGAAGAAATCCGAGTGAGGCAGCAGAGATTACTCAGCATCATCCCCTCCTTCAGTGCCAGTCACGTTAAGATTGGTGCTACTTGTGCGATATGAACATTTACACTTGTGGCACTTATTGCAACACAATGCGCAGTCACAGATCACACATTTGGAGTCAGGTTGTTAGTAGAAATAGCAAGAGCTACAGTAAGAACTCTTGTGAATCAGGGATGTACATATCTAGGTCACCTCCAGTCATCCACAAAAATCCTCTCTTCCTGACAATGAGTGTATTCAGGCATATTGGCCCTTAAATTATTCTTGTTTGTTTGTTTGTTTGTTTGTTTGTTTTTTTTTTTCAGTTGGTAGTGCTGGTGGTTTTTCGCTTGTTTGCTTACAAAGATTTTTTCTTATCTCTATTGATTTTCTTTCTTCATCTTTCCCCATGTCAGTTGCAGCATCGAAGCAAAGAAAGTAGATGCTGACATGCCTCTGAGTTTCCCCTTTCTGCTCACACCTCTTTGCTGAGTAAATTCCTCATTTTTCTCTCTTTCAGAAAATGTCATTTTATTTTAGCTTCTTAGCTTAAGGGAATCAGTATTGACATGAGAAAGAACATATTTTTCATGACTAAAGCTTAGGGTTGTTTTAATAGTAATCTTACTCTCATTTGAAGCAATTTAACCATAAAAGTACTTGCTAGTGTAGATTTTCTTCATTCTCCAAACTGCAGCACTATGCACTGCATTATCTCTTAAATCTTTATCTAAAATTACTGAGGCACATTTTTTTATCCATCATTTATACCAAGAAACCCACAAAAACCTTACTGATAGCTGTAGAGTTACTCTGACTTTAATGTGCTAAAAAGATATGGCTTATTTCAGTCTCTTCCTCTTTGCTTATTATGAGAGAATATAACATCACTCCAATTCTTCCTGCTTGTTCTCACACAAATTATCACCTCCAGCTCTTGACAGAGCTGGAACCCACCTTGTACAAAAAGTATATTTCAATCAAGAGTGGTGGTCATTGCAACCTTCATTGCATTAATCAGATATTTTTTTCCTTTAGCCTGAAGAAAACTGTCTTCATTATCCTGACAATGTATCATTATCTTATTTTTTCTTTAAACTGGTAGAAATTACATACAAAAACTTTTTGCAGCAGGGTGATTATGAGTAGCCCTTCTGGAAGAAGAGAAGATTATGATTTCTAATACATACCAATTTCAAAAAAGGGGTCACCTAATATACCACGGTCTGTAATCATGACAGGAATTTTGGAGACTGAAATTTCTGAGAAATATATCTGGATATTTTTAGTAATTTTGTATGAACAGTATCCTTATTCTAATCTTATATTTGATTCCACTATGATGTTGAATGTGGTTAACATTAAGCAGACATATTAAATATAAGGATCCTCTGCTAGATATAGACATTGATTAGGATGAGAAGAAAATGGTACTTCCAGCATAGAGAAAGAAATAAAATAAAAGACTGTATAGTAACATATGTGTTCTACCATTTCCAAAGCACATTACTCAGTGTGTGGCACACTTCACAGAGCCCTCTGTTAGGATTGCCTCAACTAGGGATGGATGGCAGCCAGATGTTCTGCTCAGATGAACAAGTCCAGTTCTATGCTAAACGATACTATCCGTCCTCTGACAAATCCATCTCCTGAGTACTATGACGAAGTGTCATACTTAATTGTGGTGGAATACAGCCAATATCACAAATCCTGACATGTAAGTGTCTTAGTTCCATGTAATGAGTGACACAGCACCTCTGACTGCTACTGCTTTTAGTTGGGATGTTAGGCCATTGACACTGGAGAATTCAGGGCATCTTCCACCTGGAGTGGAATACTGCCCTCAGAGAAGTTAAAATAAATTTTTGGTATCCTTCATCACTCTATCGCTCTATGCTTGGTTTCATTCTGGTCACCAGACTCCAAGAAACACCTCAATCAGTAGGGGAGATTCAGAGGAAAACAGTGAGAATGACTGTAGGAAGGTCTAGAAAGCACAGCCCTCCTCTACAAAAGACCGAAAAAACTGTTCAATCTAAAGAATAGAAATTGAAGGGATGTGGAAAAGTATTCAGAACCATAAAGGAGCACTATAATAGGAAGGAAATGAGTTCTTCTCCATGTCCTCAGTGGAGAAGTCAAGAAGCAGTGTGCTCATCTTGCAACAGGTGTGGTTGTCATATCAGAACAGAAAGTTTTAGGAAAAAATACAGCATTGTACTGCATAACATGAGGAGAAAGTGAAATCTGCCATAATGTATTAAGCACTGACTGGACTGGAAAGCATTACTATTTTACATATATATATTCAATATGTTTTTGGGGTGCATAACATGATATCTCTTGCAGTGCTTTGATCTCTTCCGAGTCTATTGCTGTGATTCTATGAAAGTTAAGACTAGTTTGAGGAATAGAGCTCACCCTTTCTGCAGGTTTTGCAGCAAGCAGTTGTTGCCACTTCCTTCCTGCCCTAAACTGCCACATATTACCAATGTGCAATGTCAGAAAATTGCCACACACTTCTTGAGAGATATGTGCATTTCTGCACACCATTTTCATATACTCTGTAAAGTATAAAAATAAAATAGAAATCATCTGTCTGAATCATCCGATCTTTTCTAAGCAAAGGCTCTTGTAAAGTTTGTCTTTTATATTTAAATGTGACAAAACTTGAGTGAGAAAACTATGAGAGGAAATGAAAGATACGTCTGGAAGCCACAGCCTATACCCCCTCAAATATGGGCTGTACCAAATTATAGGTAGTGTTGCAACAGACAACCTAACATTACTTGTGCTGGAAGGCATGAAAGTAACAGGATGAGACTGCACAAAAGTGAACTGGGCATAGATATTCATAAAAACCATAAAAGCTGTCATATAACAACATATGGTATATTCTCGGAAATTATCAAACTCCTAATATAGTTTAGAAATTCCTAATTAGGAATTAAAAGCATGTAAAAGTACAGAATGAGCTTAGCCTAGCATATGGCAAGAGCTGAGCTAAACCAAATAACATTTATTTTTAATGTCAGTCACCTCATTGTTTTCAAGAGACTCATGTCTGTTTGAAATGTATTGTTGTGCCTTTTTTTCCTCATTCATGCTTCACATTACGCTAAATTGGAAAATGTTTCTAAAAGCTCAAAATACTACACCAAAATAAGAAACGGATACCCCCCTAGTACTTAAAAAAAACCTAAAGTGCTCTTGTTAAAATACTATAAGCACTGAAAATCTAAAAGTGATATATATTCTGTTAGGAGCTGCAAAATCCAGTATCTGCATAGTGCCAAGTCTGGCATAGCTCCCTCTAGGTGTCAGCTCCTGAGGCTAGAGCCCTATTCCTGCTGGTACAGATGCTCTTACACATTCTGACATTTTTACACTCCCCAACACATATTTGCAACCCAATGCATGTGCAGATATGTACACACACACATTCACACATGTACACACAGTACTGTCTTCCATAAAAGACTGGCACTGGTGTCTCGAGACAAAAAGGCTCTCCCCTGCAACTGTTCTAGATCCATGTCCTTACCAGAAGATGATCCCCAGATCTCACAGCCCCCTCAGTAGTTGGTTGGGACCCCTTCAACTAGTCAACTCTCAGATCCATGGTCTCTCCAATATCCAGCCCAGGCCTCATTATTTGGCTCTTGGGCCTCTTCCACTTGCTAGCTGATGGAGTTCAGTGTTAATGATTACACACGTTGGCATCCACATGCACACACACTGTGCACATTCTTATTTCTGCAGGTGCTGGCAGCAGAGTTGCATGTTCCCCAGTGGCACCCAGACTCACCGCAGCTGCTGGCATGCAGACCTCCTTAAATATCCACGTGCACAGAATAGGGAGCTTCTCGCCCAAGAAAATAGCTAGAAGAGGATTTCAACTAGATGCCAGGATGGACTGTGTTAATCAGGTTTGGAGGATGGTCAAACAAGTGTTCTGACAATGATTCCTCACTTTTCTACCCTCAGTTCCTATTCTAAGCATCCTTGAATGTCTTGAGTTTCATTCACCTGAAGAAAATATGCTCTCTCTGTCTGCAAGGTGATCTAGGGAAAGCCTCTCCCATTGGCTCTCCTGTTAGCCCATGGGAGCTGGGCTTTCACTGGGTTGATAGACTTCTATAATTGCTGTCATGCCGCCAGGTTTCTGTGTGTTGTGATGTACCTTTAAATGCTTAAATTTATTTCAACACTTCAGATTAAACACATGTATATATATATGTATATATATATACACACACACATATTACAGTATCAAAGAATAGTTCAAGCTGGGAGGGACTTCTGGGTCCTTTGTGTCCAGCCTTTGCTTAGGCACTCACACCCACAGCTAGTTGCCCGTACCCAAGGAGGAGATTCCACAACTACCCTGGGAAGCCTGTGTCAGTGCTCCATTACATGCACAGCACAGAAATGCTTCTTGGTGTTCAGGCAGAACCTCCTGTGCTTCAGTTTGTACTCATTGCCTCTTGACTTGGCACTGGGCAAAACTGAAAAGAGCCTGGCTCTGCCTGCATTGCATCCTCCTTCCAGGTATTTATATTTACTGATCACATATATGCTTAGCAGTTCAGATCAAATATTTTAGAAGTAACTCTTGTTTAAATCGAACTGATAGCTCAAAGTAAACATGATCAGATAGTGCCACCATATGGACTGTATTGCAAAGTTCCTTAGTGCCAAACTAAAAAGATGCTGAAGGAATAGGCAAAGAAACTCTCTACTTGCAAATCTGAAGTTATTTGGAATTTCCTTACATTCAGGTAGAGACAAGATGTCTTTGTCAGCTGTGCCTCTGGACAGCACTGGGCAGAATTTCAGCCGAACAACTTGGAGCAAAACTCAAACATGGATGAAAAAAAAAAAACTCAAACGGGAAAAATAATAAAAAAGTCTTGTGAATCAATTAGACAGAGGAACTAACCCTTCTGGATTTATTTGCAGAATTATTGAGTTTACTTACTTGTTTGGTAATGCATGTGGGAAGAGAAAGAGAATTTAGCTAAGAATAAGTAAGAAATTTAAACAGTTATTCATCTGACGAACACTACTACTATAAAACATCTATTCTTTCTTGTAAAAATAATAAAAAATACTGAAATCACAGACTACATCACAGCAGTCACAGTAAAATGCTTATTTGGAGACCGAAGTAAAAGAGTAACCTGCTAGGAAAAAAGAGTTGAAAGGCATGTTAGAGTCATTAGAATTTGTGCATGTGCCTCATAATGTCTAATCTGAAAGGACATTTGGAAGTAAATGGATAGAGAATAGGGGATTTAACTAGGGGCAGAAGTTTGAGGTGCTGCCTGAGGCAGATCCAACTTCTGACAGGAATAAATCTAACATTTCCATAACATGAGAAGGATAATGAAATCAACAATTACTCCTTAGAAAAACATTACTTTTTAAAGAATAACTGTTGTTTTGGTCTTCATTATTTTGTTTCATTTGTCCCCCATTTGTAAATGGCAGAATCAAGTATCTGCATGAAGGAAACTCTGGTTCCTGGTGTTGCCACTGTCACTGCCATTACGCTTGAACATCCAAGTCTTTATTTTCAGACTTCTATATTGATCCTGTTACAAAATGTATGAATGAACTACAAAAAGAAATTTAAATATTTGAAATACATTAAACATTTGAAAAGCCAAGTGAGCCACTATAAGCTGTATGTGAGTGAAAGAATTTATCCAGGGTCTTTCCTGACCTCATTTTGAATATATCATAAATTCATTAGGAATGAAGTTGCCATTGATGTGCAGTGAATTTTATCGGATATTATCTTTAACCTTTTGATGGATGTTGACAGGTTGTATCAGAGTTTCTTCTGAACAACATCAGGATTCTTCTATGAGAAATCCATGCTTTTCATCATGATTATTTTCATCCATCAGCATGAAACCCTCTGCCTGTCTTGCCAGAAAAAAAAAAAAGTCAGTTTTATATTTAGGTTTTATATTAGAAGCTGCAATATATATATATACAGACTTTTTAAGATGATGCTGTTAAAACTAATATTAACACTTTTGTAAAAATAATGCATATTTAAATGTTTTATCGAAGTGAAGTACGGCAGAATAGAGAAGTAATGAAAAATAATGGCACCCAAATCTCACATATACAGAAGAAAACAGGAATTTGACTAGGAATAAACACTTTTCTAGTTGATAAATCAAATCTAAGAATGCAATTACGTAATTTTTAGTTGTTCCATATAAAGACCAAGAAGTACTGAAAGAAAAACTTATTGTCTACAAAATTTCTGAATTACATGCTACTCATCTTTTGAGTTTAAATGTCTTTATACGCTGCTTTACACTGATATGTCTTATCCTGAACGAGGCTGCATTTCACGTGCATATTCAGTCTTGCAAACTATGACTCATTCACCCCTACAATGCCTGAATGTTTTTTTCTTCCTCTGGATGTCTCCTATGTTCAACTCTGAGTCAGTTTAAATTAGGCAGTTTCAAGATTGCAGCTGTTCTGCACTGCAATATTTATTTCAGGAAAATACTGTGCTACAATACAAAGTGTGGTTAAAATACATCACAGTAACTATTCAGTAAGCATGCACACCCACTAGGACAAAAAGTCCCAGGGGGAGTTTTTCTAACTAACTCAATGCTTTGGGTTAATGTCTTCTATCTAGAGCTAAATGATGTGCTTGGAAAGGCAAACATGTTTTTGGAAAAGTCCTTCTCTTGACAAAAATCTCGCCTAGCTGTGTCTCCCAATTGTCTCAAAACTTCTCTAAAATTAAGATGTATAAGTGCAAGAGAAGTGCAACCCCACTGATGATTCATATACATCCAGTGTTCTCCTTTAAACCACAGATGATGCCTTTTATAAAGCTGATCTTTCATATTATAGGGAGTTCTGAAGACTGTTAGGATGCCTAGAACTGCTACAATAATAAGGAAGGGACAGGTGGAAAGAATGACTACTGCAGTCTTTTGTCAATGTAAATGTCGATAGCTGGGGAGAGAAATTCTCTGGAACTCTTGGGTGTACTGAGAGAAATACATTTGACGGACTTTTATCTTTTTGCTCCTGAAAACCTTTTGGCTACTTCTATGATAAGCAGAGGTGGAACAGACATCTTGCTGTCAGAATTTTGTTTTTGCAGCAGTTGGTATTGGGCACAATATAATGAACTGCATATGAACTTGACATACATACAAGGCAAGGATGACAGACTTGCCAGACAACGAACTGGAAAAATGCCTATCGGTGAGTGGAAGCTTGGGTATTTCCTTTTCAATGTATTTTTTTTTCCTGAAGAGTTCAGGAAGTGATAATTTGCACAATAAAGAAAGAATGCAAATCGCATGGACTTACTGTAATTTATTTGAACAGTTCCTATGAGAACTACAGAGCTATGATCTATATGGATCACCTTGGAGAAAATGTGCTAATAATAAAAAATAATTAAACCACACACACAAGGTAAGTTGGCATATAGAGCATTATGCATGTACTTTATAGTCTTTTAAACCCTTGCTTATGGTGTTATGAGCAGTATAGAATCTTATTTTCATGTTTTGTCCTTAGGGTTTCATGCTTTCTGAAAACAATGAATGCCTGAAATTCTCTTTCTTACATTTTCTAGCCAGAATTTTCTTTCTGAAGAATCTGGAGAAAAATCATTAATATCTAATACACTCCTAGAGACCAAGCTCTTTCTTGAGACAGTGACATTACTGCAGCTGTATTTCTCTGCATTCACAGCAAGTGCATCGTATCAAAAGGTGTATTATGACACAGCCAGCACTTGGAAGTAGGCTATTTCTTAGTAGAGACTGTGATCTGTAGCCGGAAAACTGAAGAAATCCATGATTTGATACGATTTAAAATTGGAGATACTGAAGACAGCAAATTCAAGCAGATTGTCAGTCTTTGTCACATTATGAGCAACTCACAACAGAGATAGTTTGTTGGGGGCAGGAATATTTTTCATCACTGGCTAAAGAACAAAAATTCCTGAGTTTTAATTCATACATCCGGAAAGCTGTAGAACTATCCAAGGACAAATATGAAGCTGCTGAAATACTAAACAATTAAAGGAAATCCCAGCCTAAATCATAATCTCTAGGTGGAAAGTGTAAGAAAAAGAAGTATCACTGGATGCTCATTCTACTCTTTTTCATTGCCTATTTTTGGTGAAATCTGCATACTTTGGAAAAAAGATATTTTGTGGGTTCAGTTAAGAGAATTCAGCACACATACCTAGGTCTCTTTGAGAAGCATCAGTAACAGTAAAGCAGCTGAAAAACTGAGAAGTGTTTTTATCAAGGTGCTTTAA
Source organism: Centrocercus urophasianus (assembly GCF_019232065.1). Classification (NCBI taxonomy): domain Eukaryota; kingdom Metazoa; phylum Chordata; class Aves; order Galliformes; family Phasianidae; genus Centrocercus; species Centrocercus urophasianus. The sequence continues at coordinate 54,954,621 of NW_024884142.1, read as the reverse complement.
AATTCTGATAGAGTGCTCATTTCTTTCTGTTAGTGACAGAGATACAATTCTTCTGCTTAGCACTGATTAATTGTAGTTAAGATCCGGGTACATTTTTAAAGGCTTCCTCATTATGCTCAAGTATCATCACCACGAGCACAGACTCTGCTAACGAGTCTGTCCCCTCTTTCCTGTAGCTCCCCTTTAGATACTGAGGGGCAATTATCAGGTCTCCCTGTAGCCTTCTCTTCTCCAAGCTGAACAGCCCCAGCTCTCTCAAAATCGGTCCCATCCCTGGGATCACTCTGGATGCTTTCCAACAGATTCGTGTACTCCTGTACAAAGAACTCTGCATCAGTACTCTAGATGAGGTCTCACCACTACAGAATAAAGAGGCAGAATCATCTCTCTCACCCTTTTTGCCTTGCTTAATTCAGCCCAGGATATAGCTGGCTTTCTGAGCTGTGAGTGTACGTTGCTGGCTCATGTCCAGCTTCCCATCCACCAGTACTCCCAAGTCCTTTTCAGCAGGACTGTACTCCATGCTTACATTCCCCAGCTTGTATCAATAGTAGGGGCTGCCATGACCCAGGTGCAAGACCCCGCACTTGGCTTTGTTGAATCTCATGAGGTTCACCTGGGTCCATTGCTCAAGACTGTCCACATCACGCTGGATGGCATTCATCCCTTAGGCATGTCAGCCACACCACGCACCTTTAAGTCATCCACAGACTTGCTGAGAGTGCACTCAATCCCACCATCAATGTCATTGATGAAGATAATAAAGAATACTTGTCCCAGTACTGAGCACTGAGGGGCACCACTTGTTACAGATCTTCAACTGGTCATTGATCTATTGACCACCACTCACTGGGTAAGATCTTGCAACTGATTCCTCATCCATCAAACAGTCTACCCATCAAAACCATATCCTTCTATTTGGAAAGAAGGATATTGTGGGGGACCATAGCAAAGGCTTTATAAAGGTCCAGATAAATGATATCAGTAGGTCTTCCCTTCATACACTGTACTTATTACTGGCAAGTTCTGTTGCACAAACTTGCAATTCTTTTTGTAGACAAAGGTATATAGTGGAAAGAGTATGAAATTTCTCTGGTTCATTTAAAATTTTATTAGACACAACTTGCAGAGATACACTCCAGATAACTTTTGGTAGTTTATCTCTGATCTGTTACTCCTTACAGTTACCAAAATAAACTGTTTATTCCTGAGGAAAAGGACAGAAATTCCATTCCTTAATACACTATCCAGATATAAACTGCCACCCTTCTCATTGTTGCTGACTTGCCAAAAAGCATTAAAGTTGACATTTCATATACTTAGTGATGTGGAAGACTGAATTATTTGCATGTGCCAAGTCTGAACTTAGTTGCTTTTCAAATAAATTAAGCTCAGTATTTAATCTTATTTCACAATGATCATCTCATTAGACATATTCATTTAAAAAATATTAATCTTTTTATGTAACAGTTTAAAAAATTCTTAATATATATATATATTTCAATCTCTATTAGAGCAAGAAACTGATTTTAGTCATAGCATTCTTTAATTTTTATATTCTTGTAATGTAGTTTGGAATTTGTATCCCTACCAAGCTAAAAACATAACATTTCCCATTAGGCTGTATCTTGGTGGCTGATGCGTGAAAATCAGTTTGTTTCTTTTCATTCAGGTACCTAAATCAATATTTGGATATTTTGTTTTAAGTGCCAACTTTGAAGGTAATTAGTCTTCCATAAAATTAGTGTACCATTTCTAAATATTCTTCATATCTATCTATTTTTTAAAAATCCGCACAAAAATTGCTGTAAAAAAAACACAGGTCCAAATCTCAAGATTTGAATATTCCTAAATTTTGGGGTTTCCTGATGAAAATAGGTGTATCTGATTATGTTTTTTATTAATGGTCAAACCAAAACCTCATAGAATTCTTCAAAAAGCAGACATTTGAAATTCACCAGAGAATATTTATGTTAAATGTCTTAAATATACATCTAGAGACTTGATCAGCTATATATTTAAGAGGGAAATAGCTAAAATCAGGTTCTACAGAATTGTTTATATAAATGTATGAATTTGCATTTTACTGATTCCAATTCACTCTCCATTAATTCTGTAACAGAATCCTCAAGTATTTGGCTATCATTTTTAGGGGTGTTACTATTGCTATTTATTATTTTTAGCAGCAGTGCTTACACATTCCATCAAGGATTTACCACTGCAGTGTATTAAAACTATTCAAACAATTAACTCAATGTCTGTTTATGTTCCAGGGATCTCATAATTTAGACTGGGGTGTGGAAAGGAAAAGAATTGGCAGAGGAAATATAAAACGCACTCATTAAAATAGCAGTCCTGCTGCCTTGCAAGTTCCTCAGAATAGCTGAGAGTCAATGAGAAATACTTAAAAATCTTCATACCCTAAGTCAGTGTACTAATGAAATGGTGTTTTTTTAAAAGCTTCCTTCACACTTTTATTCTTTATAGGAAATTACTACTGGATGTAAGTGCTTTGGAATATTTGAGAAAGTTCTTTAACATGGAAAATAAGTAAAGGGGAAAAAAAATAAAAAGGAATTGCATTTCTCTGCCACCAAATATTTTGGGGTTCAAAAAGTTTCAGGGAAAGAGGAGATTTGGTATTGTTCTAAGTCAATTCACTCTGGCTGAGGAAATGACGAGAAGGAAACTATTTCTCTGTCTCAGGAACCATGTGGGGCTTCAAGATAAGGCAAGCATTTGCTAATTCGAGTCCACAAGCAGGAAATGTGATGCATCCATTTCCTTTCAGACAAAAAAACCCAGTTCCCTAGCAGCACAAAAGCATTACTTCTACCACTAAATCTCAATCATTCAGAAATCCATTGCTGCACTTTGGACATACTATTTTATATCTGTCTTTTGGATGTTATGGATAAGAACAGTACTTACTCACCAGTTTCATGGCCACCAAAGTTTTGGGGTAAGGTTTTTTTTCTTCTTCTGGAATATCATTGAAATAGATGCTGAGATTAGTTGTTAATTGCCTTAGAAAAAAAGATTGGATTTCACTAGCACTTCTTGCAGTGCAAAAGATTGTTTACCAAATGCTTCTCCGACAAAGTTTTATCATGAGTTTTGACTAATCAAAGCAGTAGGAACAACTAGGGCAGAATTGATTGTTTGACAAAGCCCCTTACTGAAGTCAGTGAAAAGGTCTATTGACTCAAGCGTGTTTCAGATCAAGTAGACATTCTGAACTGTTTAATGGATGTACCTACATGACAGGCATGATTTGTTTCATCTACTGATGAAAAAGACGGAAACCAAAATGTTGCAACCTTTGTAATAAATTCTCAATCTAGTAGAATGTAACAAGATTGGTAGTTTTCTATGGTATCTCATGATCAGATTTCTCTTACTTTTTCCTCAATGTATTTTCCTCAGTATTTTTCTTATCATCCATTATCACCATTTTCCTCCATCCAAGCTTGGCAATGATTAGTTAACTGATATGTATACAGCGTGCAGTAAAAATGTATGTTATCCTGAAACTCAGTAGACGTAGTTAGATTTAGCTAATTTGCAGAGAACCTTTCCACTCAAAAAGCTCTATCAACTCCTTTATTTAGCATTAACATGTATTAGCATTAGCAGGTATTGTAAAAATGTATCATATGATCTGTTTTTATCTCTCTTACCATTATTATCAAGCAATGGTCAATTCAAGAATCTGTGCACTGTGCCAGGATAAAAAATAGTATGCACTAGCAAGAACCAATACTAGGAATTTTGTTACATGGAAGCACCCCAGAAAAAAGTGGAAAATAACTATATAAGAAGATTTAGAGAAGTTCCTTCTGTTCCTTAGCATGTGATGCAAGAGTCTGCTGAATGCCCAACATATATTTCCTGTGCTGACACATATACTTTCCTACTGGGAGGTCACAAGCAACTCATTGCGTTTTTGTACCTTAGGTTAGAAAGTGGAGTAATGATACTGGATGTCTTTGTAAAGCACTTTGATATTAAGTGAGGAAAAATAAATACTGTTATTAATGTTTAGTCTTTTATTATCTGATGGACTGTAAGTATTTGTGGAACAGAATTACTTGTAATTCTAAAATGTCACTTTCAGAACAAAAATGGAAGTACTGTCATCTGTGCTTTAAGAATCCTTTTGTAAATGTCCTGCCTGTTCTTAATACAGACTTGATTTAACCTGACACAAATTATTCATTCACAAGAAACAGGAAAAGTATATATAACTCACTAACAATATAACATATTGTTATTGTATTATTGTATATAACAATTCACTAACAGTAACACCCAGATTTTTTGCAAGGTGTCCTCCATCTTCATGATGAGTCAGAAAAGGTACACAAAAGGTACTTAAGAAGTGAACTTAAATTCCACAGCATATTGTATTCAAGGGACTACATTGGTGCTGCTTAATTCAGTTATTTCATTCAAGGCTTCTCACCAGGTGTGCCAAACCCTGATATTTCAGTGCCAAGAGCTGTATCTGATGACACAGAGCAGCACATGCTTGAGCTGTTTTTACTGCAGAAAGGGCCAGCATTGGTTCTCACTGGAATTATACACCTAGCTTGCCAGAGACTGACTTTTCTCCAGCCATGATCAGCTCCTTTTTGCCTGTACTCTAATAGCAGAGAAATCTTTGAGAAGAGCTCACACGACTTAGGAAGCAGAGATGCTTCACATGTTCTTCTTATTTTTCTGATTGAGTTTAGAAGAGTTAATAGCTTTCCTCTTCCTTTCCTTTAGATGTATCACATGCAGTATACTAGGGAGGGATACTACACTGTTCCATACAGTAGCCAGCATCAGAAGACTATGACTGATACAAACTCACTGCAGGAAAACATTGCTTAAAATGATAGAAATGTGTTTGCTGACATCCTTGGAAATGTGTGAGGTAAAAATAAAACTACACATATTAGATATAAATATATATTTTATTAAATGAGTATGCAACATTTGAAGCTATTTGGTGTTTTTTTTTTCAGGATACGGTTTACAGTTTGTTTCATCTTTTTTAACTCACTTACCATGTTCTGCTGAGAATGTGAATACATCACCAAGATGCAGATCCTTGTCCATGCATAGGTGACTTCTCAGTAGCTCCCAAGGACTCTACCAATATGTAAACTTCAGAGTGTGTGCAAAAGCTCATGAGAGGAAATTAACTTCCTGGGGAAAAAATAGATGCTGTAAAAATTGTTAGAGGAATTTACATTTAATTTCTCACAATTCAGAAAGAACTTACTGTCCAACAGCTGATTCTCTATTCTGGAAAATGTACAGGCATCCTGTTTTCTGAAGGCATCCAGTTTCCAATGGAAATTTCTTAAAACAGCGTCTTAGAAGTAACCTAAGAATTTCAAATCATTGAACAAACTAACTGTTCTCTAATTGTATGTGAATACACAAACATTTTTATAATATCTTCAGTCCACAATTCTGTTAGAAACACACACATGCATCCATATAGGACTAATAACCAAGATTTATGCATAACTTCGTATAAGTCATGATATGCAAATAACTTAAAGTAGCCTAAATCTTCTATCACAACTCATTTCAAGTACTTAACAGGTTAAAAAAGAAATGATAAAAAAAATATAGCACACTTTTTTTTGTAGGTTCAGTATAAAGACAATGACTATGCTGGAGAATTATTAGCATCTTCATCTGCAGATCCTGCAAGTCCTAGTTCTTTTCAATTCAGGTTTCACTGTCATCATTCTGCAGCATTTCTGAAATGCTAAAATTATGCAGCAATATAAAACAGAAGAAACAAAACAGTAGTTCTTCTGGCCTAAAATCAATTCTGGCAGACAGAAATATAAAAGGAATGTGACCGCTCTCTTTTAGTTTAAACTCATCATTCTCTTGGTAGAGATACTGACCTTGTGAGCAAATGCAGTCTGTAAGCACAACAAGCACGGAAGAGAACATGCTGGAACTCACAAGTTTGTTTCATTCTCTGGAATTCTGATTCTCATTTTTTTTGGTAGTTCCCTACTACAGAGGTTTCACAGACTCTTCTTACGCGCATTTGTTTTTTTCAGAGAAGTTTGCTGTGAGAATGCAGGAGCATTCCTCTTTTAGAGACCAGCTTTCATGGAGCCGTGTAGCCTCTGCAGTCTTATTTTGCTGTAGGTCTCCATAGTACGGTACTTTGGCAGAGATAGAAGCACTTACAGACAGCCTCTGCCGCAATTCAGCACTGTTGGTGTCACGTGGGACTGTAAACAAAGTCTGCATTAGATTTTTATTGGTAGTCAGTCTCAAAGGGAGATTTGTCGTGGCATTAGCTAAGTGAGAAATTCAGCTTTTGGTACCCATCCATCAACTACTAATCTCATTTTTTATTGTTTTAATATAGTCTTTATTGAGTTCATTTTGATTTGTAAGTGAACAGTGGAAACAAAGATGTTTCAATTTTAACCAGGAGTGCATTTCTTGTAATTCCTAAAACATTTTCAGTCGCACACAATTAAATACAACAAATGGCTTTGAGACGATCCTATTCCTCCAGTGTAAATGGTAAAATACTTTCAGATCAGGAAATTCAATTTAAGTAGTACGTTTGATCTGTTGAATATTACAACAGCAGAGAGAAAAAAATGTAAGTACATCTTAATCGGCATAAACTTGGATTCCTAGATTATAATCTAGTCTAGTTTTACTCAAATATCTATTTAAGTAATACAACATTAAAATTAATTCCATTAAAACTATTAAGAAGATTTTTTTTCCCCTGAGTTATAATCTCAGGTGTTATCTGTCTGGTGTACGGAAAAGAGTGTTGTGTGCTCAGCTGGCATTCAGTATTTTAAGACTGAGAACTGTCTGGCACTGTCACTGTAAGCGTTATGCCTTGACTTTTATAAGCTAAAAATGATTTTATATATAATGTCAAGTTTTCCTTGTCTTTCTCTTTTGTCTGTCCACTGATCTTCCCCTCATTAAAATGTGCTTATTTGCTTTAAAGAAGTCACTCTATATAATCTGCAGGAAAATACAAGTAAATCATTCATAGAAACAGAATCACAGAAATACTGGGGTTGGAAGGGATCTCTGGAGGTCATCTAGCCAAACTCCTGCTCAAGCAGGCCCATCCAGAGTAAGTTGCCCAGGACAATATCTAGGCAGTCTTTGAAAATTTCCACAACCTTTCTGATTTAACCTTGAAGGCTTCCACAGCCTCCGTGCACAACCTGTTAATCAGTATATTCTAATATGCTGCGTTGTGTTACCAGTCTAGCAATAATAGCTGTTAAGGATTTAGAATCATGGAATTACTAGGATTTAGAATTACATAGAATAGATTTTGCACTGTTCTCTTGTTTTATGAACTGAAATACTACTTGTGAATGGCAGCACTGACAAAAACTATAGCACAGCTCTCAAACATAGGGAAGTCTGACCTAAATGGCTAGGTCTCACATTTGTTCTGTATCTCTTCATCCGACAAACAATGACTACATCCTCAGTGATGATTTTGTCACTCAGACTTCCCAGAGTTCTAAATCATGCACTTTGCTAATGATTCTGTTGTTTAAGACTTGAATTTCAGAGTCCGATTGATGTGTGGCTCATCAGGGATACTGAGCCACCTCTTGCAACTTGCAACTCAGGGTTTCACCTCACAGTATGTGAGGATGAAAGACTTAAATCCTGTGCAGATTTCTGTCCCCATCACAGTGAGAACCAACTGCGTGTAAACAAACCTTCCATCCACCTCTCCCTCTTACTCTTCCCTAATCATATAAATGGCTTAGATCCCTGCTGGGTCTTCATTGCTTACCTAACTTTCCATCATCTGCTTAATGCTTTCTCCTTTACTTTTTCAATCTTAAGCCTTGAAGTTGTAGAAGTTGTACACCTCCAAAACTACCTTTCTAGTTTATACCTGTGTACGTAACCTTAAAGACCTCTAGTAGCAAATAGAAGTTTGTCATTCTCTCCCAGACTTTCTTTGAAGAGAGTACAATCCAAATGTTGTCATTGATTGGTTTTGGTACATTTTAGTTCTATGTGAACTTGAAGAATCCAATATAAATGTAGTCTAATGTAGAAAATAATGAATAGGAGGGAGAGTTGCAATTCCTAGTTTAGTCAGAAGGCTCTCAGAATCCACTGTATAAATAGATAGAAACCCAGGGGAAAAATAATTGCCTCCAAAACCTCATTTCTTGACCATTTTAGTCCAGAAAATATTGTTCATATGGGCTAGTTAGAGCATTATTTACATTACTTCTCTAAAATATGTGCAAAATATTATCTGCAGTGCAAAGTTCTATTTGTATGAATGTTATAAATGCATGACAGAGGCTATAAGTAAAAGTAAAGACGGGTCAAGTCTATGTGTCTGCAGGTTTCTCTGACTTTATTGAAGAGTACATCTGCAAATATACCTAGAGAATGTGTTAGCAGCTGTGTTGAGCAAAGGTAAGGGTGACACATGTAACACCCCCTCCGTCACCCCTGTCCCTCCAAAAAAGTTGCCAAAAATTTTTATCTATTTCAAAATGTGATTGAACTTCTGGGGAAGAGATCTTAACATGATGTATAACACATTTTTTTCCACCAGAGAAGCTTCAACTGCTTTATTTTTCTATGATCAACTTGAACTTAGAGCAGGGTGGATCCCCAAAAGACATTTGTGAAAATGATCAGACTAGAAGGCAGATTTTAAATAGGATTTCTGGAAGATAAGAATGCTCATTTCTTCACATTTTGTGTCTCCATTTAACAACAACAAAAAGAAATACCCTGTACTGCTTCATATGAGTGCTGTAAAAACAGTGATGATGATGTGACAGTGACACAGAGTCAGACTGAAAGCTGATTCCATTTTCATTAATGCTTCCTGTAAATTTATATGTTCTATGATCCTAGGTTCCTCCTTCACCTCCTCAATTAAATGTTATGATACCAGAAATTTAACAGCAATGTCGTGTTTTCAGATCTTATAATCAAACGTTTCATTTGAATGGGTAATGTTTTTTTCATATTTTTGGTTTCATACAGTTTTGGTTTTGTCCATCACAAACTTCATAGAGTGGGACTTTAGTCAGACCCTGAGAAAACAGAAATAATGTTTACATCAATAAAACTTGGCACCATCCCTACAGGAATCAAGACATGTTTTCTCACTTCTCACAGGGCTACGCACCGTTCTATGCACAGCAACATCAGAAAAATTTCTGCTGTGTGTCTTCAGGAACAACAGGAATTTTCCTGAACAAACATTTCTTATTTTTTTTTTCCCTTCATTGTGATCGATTTCATTATATGCTAACCCACATAAAAATCCTCTGACAGAAATGGAGAAAGTATCAGATAGCTATCAGATACCCTTGTACTTCTCAAGTTTTCTAGTGTCAAGAAGGTGATTAAAGTACCCCACAAAATTTTGATATGATCATAGTAGATACAGAACTGCTGGGGCAATAAAGATCTGTACACATCATCTCTCCTCTGGCTGAAACAGCTAAGATCTCTAGAAGAGGAATCTGCCGGGTCAAGATCATCAGAAGAACCTCCTGTTTCCTGCTTCCCCAGTAACAGTCCTGAGCTGATTTGGGATGTCATAAACCAACAGCCTAGGATAGCAACTCAGGCAGGACAAATCTTTCATTTAACTAGTGCTAATGCTATGAGAAACAATGACAAGGTTTTGAGTTTAACAAAAAAAAAAAAAAAAAAAAAAAAAAAGCACATGATAGTAAGGCATCAGCAATTACAGCAAACACGCCTAAACATCTGTCCTTTAGTGACAACTTGACAGCAGTGAATCTGTTTTACAGCACCTAGGACACCCACATCCTCCTGTGAAGTAGTCCAAAAATACTACCATCACCCACGATAAATAAAACTATGACTTATGATGTAATGAGAAGAAATGTGTTGATCATCTTCCTCATCACATCTTCAGGGTATACCATGTCTCTGTTCTCTCCAGGTGTGTTTGAGAAGCAATGATTAGGAGGCAGATATTCAGCTGAATTTCTTTCTCATGTGGCAGTAATTTTTGCTGGATCTGCTGTGCCTGTGTGACATCTGTGTGATGCCTTCCAGTCCTGCTGAAAAACACATGAAACAGCTAACAAACAGATGCTGCACTGTGCCTTCTAACACCTCTTATGGTGGTTCCAAAATACTGTAGGAAGTTAGTACTTCCTCTCTGTTTCATCAGGGACAGGATTCAAGGTCATACACCAAATCTAAACATATTCTATCCACACTGATTTCCCCAAGGAAAAAAAGAAAACACTATGTCTTAGCCTGGTGCTGTGTTTTCTTTTCTGTCTAGTTTTCAATGGTATTATTATCTATCCACTACTAGACTATTACTGTTTTATATAAACACCAAACAAGAATTTGATAAATCATATATGCTTTTTCTCAAGGTTCAGATTCAGACTATTCCAATTTTAATATAATTATATCTATTTTACTGTCAGTGAAGTAAAAGATTTGACAAACATGTGAAACAAGCATGTGTTTCCATCATAGAAGCAAAGGGGATTTTATCATTAATCAGCTTTTACATTCAGGAAGCTAGTATGTAAATCGATTCCAAGGCCTTAAATGCAGGCTTGTCACAGAGATAAAAGTAGATACTAATGAGGGCCCCTTTTCCTCTCTTGCAGTTCTTCTGGCAAGTCCAAAGAAAAGGGAATTACCATAGCTGGATGAAAGAAACAAAACTGTGTTACAAGACCAGCCTTATTCTTGAGCACTGTTTCTTCTGGTGTATGAATTATTCTTTTAAATGTGCATCTGTCATCTTCAGGGTGTATTTTGTTGCCTCCTAATTACTTCTTCTTTTCTTATTTCCTCTCCCTGTCCTACCCCACCATCCAAACACTAAATTATCAAGTACTTAACCATCTTCGGCAGAAATGATATAAATCTAAGGTAGTAGATTGATGAGGCAAAGTTTATTCGTAATATTATTTACATATTAATTAAAAAGTGCATACATATTTGGCTGGCACACCTAATATATTGACTAAGTATTTGTCACTTCTTGTTGTTAAATGAATCGTCTGCCAAGAGAGTAAAGCTTTAGTTATTCACTGGATCCAGAAATCTCATTTTTAGTGAAAGCATGCTTCTTCTTGCAAGCACTACACTAGTGAATGTGTTAACATACCAGGGACACAATAAAAGCAGCATAATGCTATGCTTTCTGCCCAAAACAAGCTCTACATAGCGGTATGCTCAACTGCTAGAGCCTAGCAGTATTCAGATTCATAGTTAATACATTCTGGGAATGCTGAGATTTTGTCTCAGTTCTTCTGGTAGAAATTTTTGAAGGCAAATGCTCTGTATTTATTCTCAGTTTTCCATTTTGCCACTGTAGCTCATAAAACCAGGAGCTGAAAATCTTTGTGAGCCAAATGAATGGCTGTAAGCAGTGCTGTCAGCCCAATGCAGATGATAAATCTGAAGCACGCAGATGACATGAGATGCCCACAATAAAAAGAGACCACAGAATAAAATCATGAGTCAGGAATGAGCCTTTGTCTTTGTAGGATTGTCTTCATTTCATAATCATATCCCCTTGACTACTAATTTGCCTGCTTTCAAAGTAGGAAACTTCACTTCCTATACAACCTTAATAAAGACTACCTAGCCAAATTTTATATTGCATAATTCCTAAGTTTATGTAAATCAAGTCTGAATTATGCTCCTAACAGCTCCTAAAAAACCACAACAATTTAAAAGTTATCTATTGCATTCTTGGAATGCTGTGGATTGGGTTCCAAGATGATTAATAAACCCCCTTCCTCCGGAAGAGATGGAAAAGAAACTTAGGAATTTTTGATATCTGTGTATTAAAAAACAAGGTTTTTGTTGAAAAACTTCAGAGTTGTCTGCTAAAACACTTCAATCAAAGCTACATCAATAACACAAATATATACAGGGTTGTTATTAAATGACATTGTGAATTATTCAATAAAATAATTGGGGGGATAAAAAGACATATGCTCAATACAATGCAAAAACTACTTTGGGCACTGACATGTCTTGTTGAAGAATACAGCTAAGGCATTTTCCTCTTCTCAGAAGAGGCTTCTGCCTTTCTTCTCCAACATCTTACTTACCAGAAAATAAATTCCCTATCTCAGGCATTTTAATTCAAAATCCAGCTTGTTAACACAGACTTGTGAGATTTTTGACCATTACCATAACCTCCTTTTAAAACTTTTGCTTTAAAAAGTATATTGATACTATCTCTCAGATAACCAGCTTAATTGAAGAATGAGTGAACCAAGTAGACACATGACTTCAGTTGAAGCTTGTTGTGGTTGCACAGATTTTTGTCAATATCATTTAATTAAGACTCCCAGATCACACTGAAGTAGATATTCAGATCCATATTTGACAGAAGAAAAATCTGAAACTGATAGACAGAAGCACAGAAAGTACCAAGAGAAGGCAAGCTCAAATTTCTCCATTGCAGATAACTGAGAAGTTATCACAGAAGATGGTACTAACACATAAATTTATGTAGTCTCAAAACCACATATTCAATGTGATATCCAATGTCTGTAGGAGATAAGTGTAGCAGGAAAGCTGTTTGCACTACTAGATTATAATGTCATAATGTGATGGAAAACACAGCAATGACGATAGGGAAGCAAAATCCCAGGATGTAGCAAGTGTGGACAAGGCAAGTGCAGCATCCAAAGCTACAGAAACAAAGGAGAAAAAAAAAAAAGCTGCTTACCTTCAGAAGGCCTCAAACAGACAGGGATCTCCAGTGATATGCTCTCATCTCCACTACCAATCCTTAATTAAGGTCTGGGAAGGAGTGGATCCCAGCTTTATTCCTTCTGGTCACTCAGGGGCACTGCATGCCCCTGAGCTCCCTTGCACCCCTGGGTTGGCCCTGCCTTCCCACCAGGTGCTCAATCACTGCTTCAGGCCATGAGTTGGCATTTCTGCTAAATAGATTTAATTCAAGTATCTCTGCAGTAAAAATAAAATAAAATAAATAAAATAAAATAGAAGTATGAAAATATGATTTAAATACAGACTCCTCTTCCTGCTACTTGAACACCTATTTATAATTTTTTAATTAATTTTATACATTA
>NW_024884142.1:54881465-54941484 GCF_019232065.1 Centrocercus urophasianus | reverse complement strand
TTGAACACCTATTTATAATTTTTTAATTAATTTTATACATTAAATTTAAATTTTATAAATTAATTAAAAATTAATAAATAGATGTTCAAGTAGCAGGAAGAGGAGTCTGTATTTAATAAGGAGTCAGTATCTAATAAGATACTGGTCAGTATTACTGAATATTGATCAGTATTCACCAAAGTTCACAAATGGTTCCTCTTCTTCCCATTCTTCAAATTTGTACAACATTCTGCATTCTCACCATGAGAAGGCTGTAGTTTTAGCGATCTCAAAAATAAATAAATAAAAGACGATAAAGAAAACACTAAATACTATCTTAATAATCTGTATCTATAAATCTAAAAATCTATATCCAATAAATAAAACACTAAATACTATCTTCATTCCAAGATATTTTTGAGCAGGCATGACCCACGTTAAAGCTGTCAGCAGAGTACTCCGTGGCAATATTTCAAAGGCAAAAGAGTTCTGAATGAGAAGAGACATTTTTTGAGAAATTTTACAGTTTTGGGTCCCAATAGATTGCCTTCATCTTCCAAGATGCACACATGTATCAGTTTCATTCATTTTGTTTATCACAGAATCACAGAAACACCAAGGTTGGAAAAGACCTACAAGATCATCCAGTCCAACCATCCACATATCACCAATAGTTCTCTCTAAACCATATCCCTCAAGACAACATCTAAACGTTCCTTGAACATCTCCAGGGTCAGTGACTCCACCACCTCCCTGGGCTGCCCATTTATGCTGATATATGATGTACATTTGCAATGGAGATTAAAAGATATGGAACTGTGAAGGAGAGACTGATTTCTGGAAGTAGCTGAGCTACCAGTGAAGAAAAGAAACTAAGTCCTGCCTCTTGCTGACAGGAGGCACTTCTGACACAGCAGCAAATGTGCAGAGGTTGCAGCGTTTCCAAAAAGCACTGCATTGAGAATCACCATTTGTAGGATGCACTATACAGTCTGAAATGTCACTTTCATTTTTCTCTTTTAAAAGACTTTGTTTGATGTTCTAATATATTCTGTATTCTTTATATTCTAATAAATCTTAGGTTGCCCATATAAATCCTTCTCAGCCTTTTGTGGGTTCTCACAGCAAGCCTTTTGAAGCTGTGTCTGGGCTTTTGGTTTCAGACCACAGGCATTAGGATTGCTATAGTAGGACTGAGGATGATACAAAGCTTGTAGGCTTCCCAGTAACATGAAAAATCTGTGCTTTGTACTAACCCTTCTGTTTCCTTGAAGGTACTTTCTTTTGTTTGTTTGTTTACTCTTTTTTAAAAAGAATTTCAAGAAATTCTCTTTAACATTAGAACATCACTCTATTCACTTATCTTCTTCATACAGGAAATGATTTTATTCTCAGGCTCTGTAAAATTATCTTATCAATTAAATAATAACAATGAAGCCATATTGCACTGTGGCAAATTGTTTTTTATTGTTTGATTTAGATCCATGCAGAGGATATTTAGCTTAGGGCTGTGCTCTGTTTTTTCGAGGTTGATAAGAATTTCTTGCCAGAGGACTGTGCTGCACATGCAAAACAGATCACAATTACATTACTCTCTTTGTAATGCATCAGGAATTACAATGAAACCATGCAGTAACAAAGTTTCTATCTCTGTCTGCACAGAGGAATCTGTGCTTGGTTTTGCACAGTTACGCCAAAGGCCTGAAATTAAACATGGTGACATCTCTATCTTAGATGTTTCCTTCTGATTATTACAATTACTCTTTATTTATCATTCCAGTAAAAAAATCAAACTGCCAGTAATATCAAAGCAACATTATTACATCTGAGTTGGTTTATAGGCTTTTGTTCAGCTGTTCTGAATTTTTATCACAGTGAATAATAGTAAAAAAAACAAAAAACAAAAAAACAAACAAAAAAAAACCCCAAAACATTCTTACAGAGAAAGTTCATTCTGG
Source organism: Centrocercus urophasianus (assembly GCF_019232065.1). Lineage (NCBI taxonomy): Eukaryota > Metazoa > Chordata > Aves > Galliformes > Phasianidae > Centrocercus > Centrocercus urophasianus. The sequence continues at coordinate 54,939,547 of NW_024884142.1, read as the reverse complement.
ACACCACTAGACATCAAGAAACAGGAACTGACTTATCATCACATTTCACCATCAGCACAGATATTTGCAAAGAAATGCAAATCAGTACAAGCTATACTTCACTTAACTTTCCAAATATTTATTTATGCTGTGCTTTACTGTACGTGACTTTCAATGTCTCTGAAAACACCAGTTCTAAAGTGCTTATGGCAGCACAACTCAGTCTGAGTTTCCAGGTACTACAAGCTCTTCTTTTATCCTTCATCTAGCTGTTTATTTAGTTAGGTTTTTATTATTATTATTATTTGTTTGTTTTTAATCCTATTTAATTAGAATTAGAGTAATTTACATTGTATTTAGATTTCCAACATGAATTTCCAGCAGAGGGCAATCTTGTTTCTAAGTAGGTGGCTTGTTTGAAAATTTAACCTGCTAGCAAACAGCTGTCCACTCTGCTTTTCAAACTCAGGATTCATTGAAAGACACAGACAATGCCATTTTATTTTTTTTTCCTTGTCAATTTATTAATTCATTGAAAGACACAGACAATGCCATTTTTTTTTTCCTTGTCAATTTATTAATTTCCTTGCAGATATTTCTGGATCTATTTTGCTTGCCTGATCAAAGAACATCTTATGAACTATACAAAATCACGTCTATTTGAGTCTCAAGCTTTCACTATTCTATCTTCTTTTTTTTTTCAAGACAGGATTAACTATTTTACAAAAACATTAATTAATGTATGGATTATAATCTTTAATATTTGATTGTGGATACTCTACTCATGTGGATTATCTGTTCTGGCTTCTTCCTATCCTCACAGACAGAAACAACTTTTACAGTTCTAATCTGAATTTCCTTTAATTTATTCTTTATTTCTGTACTTCTTACCTGATTTGTAGTGGATATGAAAGCTTTATTTGCAGCAACAATTCATTTATTAGTGGGAGAATTACTTTCTGTGGCTACAGAAAATGATCTAACACTGGCATAGACAGAATAAAACATTTCTGTTACAAGCTGTGTTCGAAGGTAGAATGACCTTTCTGACAGCTTATTAATTATTGACTATCTTATTAACACTTGTGTTCTGTACATCCTGCCCTTCTTTTGGCTTTTCGCACAGATTCTGTTTTCCAGACCTTACCATCCTCATATGCTTGCTTCCTGGGCATCACAGGTGCTTGAATCACTTTGTGTTTTAGATGGTCTCTTTCCCTCTTTTCACATGTACCACATAACATTTCTTAGTATTTTCTTAACAAGCTGTGGCCATGACTCAGATCACAGCTGGCTGCTCTCACAAAGAAGAAAATTCACCCACCCAGCTGAATCATGGACTTCCTGAAAATGATTAATGAGAAGCTGGTTTGCTAACACAATTAGTGGCAGCTATCAGGAAGATAGTAATGTCAACACTTATCAGCTACAGAGAAATTGATTATTTTTTTTTTTTTCTGAACTCAAATAACAGCATCATAGGAGCTGGCTTCTATTACCAGTCCCAGCCTTAAGCTAAGTTTTCTTGGAGCTCCTAGAGCTGAATTTATTTGTTTATTTAAATATTTATTGACTTCTTTTGTGCTGGGAAAAAATGGTAGCACTTTGGGCACAGGGTGTTCCTTTTCATGTTCACTGCCTAGCATTTGTGAGAAGGAGCAGTTTCAGCTCCCCCATCTTATGTATGCATATTTACTAGGGCTGCAGGAAGAAACACCTTATGAGTTCATTAAAACTTTAATGCATTTGGACTCCTCCTGTCTGGTTCTGCACGACTCAGGCTGTGTTACAAATATTCACTGTCGACTGTGATGAACCTCACTTCAAAAGGCAAGCAGTATCTGAACCTTTCTTACTTGTCAGGTTACTAGATTTGTCATTCACAAGTGCAGTTCATACTTAAATACGCTAGCTGGTGCTCTGCACTAAGCTGTGCAGTATTCAGGAATGAATTTCCATTCTGGTTTGTGAGTTTTTGTATCATCTTTTGTCACTTAGTGTTCATTTAGGGGGAAAAAAAATTCATGGTGAAGCAGAAACTGAGCTGGATTTCCTCATATTTGAGATGAAAGCCTCTGCCACTTTTCAGAGTCTTTCACGTTTGGGCAAAGCAGGGTGTAGGCAAGTGTAAGTGCATGTAGAGGGAGGACTGCTCACTTGGGCAAGATTTTAGTCACTGGCATGTGGTGTGCCATAAAGGAAAGACTTCATAAAAATTTGAGAAGTAAAAGATTAAAATGGAGTAGAAAAAAAAATAGAACCCTAAAATTTGAATATACAACACAAAAATACAAAGATAACTCTTTTTCACTATACAAGATGATATTATGTTTTGATTTTTCTCATTTTTCATACAGCTGAAATCGAGCAACTTGTAGGTGATATGTTCTACAAATAAGATTGCTGGATCCCACATGAATTAAAGTTTTCATGTCACGAATTTACTGAGCAAGTGAAAGGAAGAACAGATGGCAAAACTACTTTCAGTTACTGAAGTAAATGAAAAGGAACACGAACTAACAATATACATAAGACCTCTTTATAGCAAGCTACATTCTTATTCAGAGGAATGCCATTTTTGATTAACAAACTACTACTTTTAACTTCTAAAACTACCTTATTATTTCTATTTTAATGGAGAAACAACAAAAAATTAATAACTGTGAAACATGAAGAAGATTACAGTATTTGAGTAATCTACTAGAAATAGTCATCTACCAGAGACGAAATGTATAGCTATCATCATGAGGATGTTATCTACCACCTTACACTTGGCAATAGCATGATCAGATGAGATGCTCGACAGACTGTCTGGCCCATTTTCGGTAACTGTAGGAAGCGATGCAGTTCAGATTCAAGTTATGCGTATACTGAATAGTGCTTTTCCATCTCTCTGTTCTTTGCATTCAGCACATTTCCAACTGCTGCTGTTGATCTTACCCTGGGAAGCTCTCTCTGAAGTTGATTTCTTTTCTCTCTCTTTCATGATTTAAATGATATTACAATCCTTTCATGAACTTGGCCAGCTGAAGAGTTTGCCCTTGTATGCATTTGTGAGCATAGTGGCAGGAAAACTGTGCATCTGTCTTAACTTTTCACAGTGATGAATTAATAAGGCTGTGTTGTTAATTTTCTGGTCAAATTTACCTAAGATATTTCTTCTCAGAAGGCTTGCAGATTGATTGTCCCAGCTACTGATGCCAAAATTGAATGGGAAGAACTTGTTTCAGGAGCACCTTGTCAGACATTCTATCATCTTTACTAAAAAGACTTCCAAATTTCTTCTGCATGGATTCTACAGTGCTTAAGGACTTGCTGGAGACTATCAGCTTGACAGAACACATAGTAATGCTTCAGACATAGCTCATGGAACCATAGAATGGAAGGAGCCATATAGCGCAAGGAATCATGGAAGGGAGCCTTAACAGTCATTGTACGATCAATATGTGTACAGAGGTTAGGCTAAGTAGGATCATCACAGTGGAAAGACAATAAATGAAAAATACCCACTGTTGTAGATTCACAATAAACTCCATAGTTAGCAATCTCCATAAAGAGATCCTTCCCCAGTGGCAGTCAGCACTTAAATGGGATCTAGGAGAGGTGGAGCCAGGCTCCACCCCCTCCAGTAGCACAGGTGAATTGCCTTCACCTGTGCTCCTGCAGCTGATTCATTGCTTGCCTCAGGTGGTCAATCAGAGGTTCAGTCCGTGATCAACAGTTCCCATATAGTCATCTAGTTCTATTATCTTACAATAAACAAGGACACCTACAGTTATATTGAGCTGCTCAGATGTAAGCTATCCAGCCTGACCTTGAGTGTCTCCAGGGAAAGGGCATACACCACCACTCTGGGTGACATTTTCCAATACCTCATCATCCTCACTGTAAAAAAACTTTTTTCTTATATCTAGTCTAAATCTCACATCTTTTAGTTTTAAATAATTTCCCTTTGTCCTATCACAACAGACTCTGCTGAAGAGCCCGTTATAAAAGGCTTAAGGAAATCTACAACAACTACAGCAGAAAAAACAGTAGTCTGAAACTCTGACCTTTTTAACATGGATACAGCAAAAAGACCAAGAAAGTTGAAGAAACTAATGTATCAAATTGTTAATCTTGCAGCAGGTTTGGATTATGCTTTGTTTCCTTTTGTTTCTGACATTTTACCTGGAAGTCTCATGATTTTCTATTGTTGAAAAACTTTTATCATTTGTCTCAACTGCTGTTGAGGATCAGAGGAGGTAGAATTGACTGAGATGAGATGCCTGATCTTTTTGGTTGTAACATAAGTAAATAAATAAGACGGTGTGAATAACCTGAGAAACATAAGGTTTAAAACATATTTAGAGAATCAGCACCAAGGAAGTTAGTGTCAGCATCCCTACACGTCCCCAAATGTTTTTTTCCTCTTCTTCTACAAGCAGAGGACAGAACGGCAAGCACAGCCCTCAGTAAACCATGGGATATTGTAACAGCTCCCTAGGAGATACATCTTAGCAGTATTGCACTTGCTCTCATGAAAGGCTAAACCTGCCCTGGCGCTGCCCAGATTAAGGATGAGAAAAACAACTCTGTGAAGGCCAGCTGTTCTCCTGAAAATCCCAGGTGCAGCAAGTCCTGCTCTGCCTTTGATTTTTCTCTGTTTTGTAGTATTTTCTCCAATGCACCTCAGGGCTGCGATCACTGGACGTTCTAAAGAGGAAATCAATGAGCATAGATTCAGTGTAAGTTTTTAGAACTGAACTACATTTCAGTGAAATTCATCCTCTTCAGGAGGTCAACAAAAAACAAGTTTGGCCTATTAGTGTGCTCCTGCTGTTCCCACTGAAGTCAGGGATAGTCTGGGAAGAGAAAGAAAAAAAAAGTACCAGTAACCCATAGGTCTAGTGATATTTCTATAATAGGGACTAGAAGAATCAAACTTAGATACAAATTGAAACGAGAGGATATGGGTTACTACATGTGGACTGCAATAATCAGAGTTAACCCAGCTGAGTTTCCCCAGAGAATAAGCTGACCCTCAATTTTTGTGTTCAAACATAGAGGTAGAAAAATAAGAGAATAAAAGAAGTTAAATAAAATGAAGGTATTATCAAAAAAGGATAATTGCCTGTGCTGTACCTCCAGCACAGGGAACTGCATGTGGGAAGGACTAAAGAGCCACACTCAATACCTTTGTCAATTCCCTCATCTGCTTTTAACTGTGAAGCACTGATTAGATTGCACAGGTGGTGAAAATTATGGCTAGAGGCATGCAGGGACAAACCCTTGCTGTGGTGGATGGCAGTCCCTGAGCCAAACATGTTAGTCTGTCTAACTGAGCTTGTCTTCTTCCATGTGAGCCTCACAGAAAGCACCTTCTCCTCTCTACTAGAGTCAGGAGCCCAAATAGAAGCGGGGATATTGGGAAGCAGCACAAACCCTTGTGTTTGGAGGACTTCTTGACTGTCTCAAAATATAATAATGTAACTAGAATTCTAGGCAAGATGTGAAAGAAATCAATCTAAAAATGTTTAGCTCTTGCTCCTCTTTCCCATGGCCATGCTGGGACAAGAGTAGGGATGCTCGACTACAGTTCTGGTGTTTGGGAAGGTATCTTTAAAACATCTTCTGGGCTCTCCACACTGAGGGTCACCAAGATCTGGCTCTTCCATGCTATCTTCAGGAGGATGAGGAGGAATATGCAGCAACTGAAGATGCTAAACACATTAAAACAGCCTAATAGACTGTTTCTTACATAAAGAAAAATGGCACAGTAAGGCCTGCCGTGTCTCTGAACATATCTTTATAAAGCGCAGAATCATTACATGTTTGTCAGAAGGCTACTGATGATGATGAGGCTCTGATCTGCAGTCAGGAGTTGCAACATTGGATGCTGCTACTCATGAGCTCCTGCAAAAATAGAACAAACATTTGTCCTTCGGCTGCAGTTTGCCCAGTCAAGAGTATCTTAGTTTTAAAAATGAGGGCTTGAGGAAAAATAATATTTTGAGGTTAAATCTGGTCTGCCTCTGATCAAAAGAGCAACAAAGCATTTTTAACAGGAAGATGTGCATTGCAGAACTATCCTGTGCTTTATCATCTACATCTTTATTCTACCTTTTGCAGAGTATTGTGATCAGAAACCTATCTGAAAACAGAGATCACAAACAAACAACAACAGGATTGTATATACATCCGAAATGCCAGTGGCTTAATTAGAATTCAAATTTTCTGGGCCTCCTTATATTTTCATCTGTCCTAAAAAGTACTGAATGAATAAACTCCTCAATACTCTTTTCCTTATTCCTTTCCATTCTCCTTCTAAACAGAAGTGCTTCACAAGCATCACGACACAGACAAAATAATCATTTCAAATATTTCTATGGCTCTCTTTCACTCATTTCCTCTTTTCTCAACCAATAGTCAGCACAGAGTTTCATCTCACTTGTGATCTAAACCCAGCTTGTATTTTTAGGGGATCTGTAAATGTTTTCCTTTTGTTTCAGGCCTTATTCAAGATTACAAATGTACAAGTTTTCTGAAGTACCTGAGCTATTAGAAAATCTTATTCCTCTACACCTATGAAAACATGTAGGGGAGAAAATGGCATTCCTCATGCTCTTTTTTTATTTTCAAATCTCTTACTGCTTTATTTTCCCAATGGGAGATCAGTATATTTTCAAATTAAGCATGGGAGGTGAGAATTATTCAATAGACTTAGTGCTACTGATAGTTACCTTTGACCTAAATCATTCAGGGTATGGTGATTTACACTAATTATTAAAAGGATTTAAGGTATCTTTTTGTCAGTGGTAAAGGGCTGGGGTATGAATCTCTAGTTAGAATAGATACAGGGCTTAATCCTCTAAGAACATGGATATGTCTCACTTGTAATAAGTTAGTAAACACACACACAGAACATAAATACCTATGAAAAAGATGTCAAGCCTATCTAAATCCACATTTTGTATGTGAAGAAGAAAAAGCTTGGTGGTTTCATAAGCACACCTTGGTGCTTCTTGGTGGCCATTTTTGAAAGAGACTAAAGATTTTTCCCTTGCCTTGGCTGGCACAGAGGCTGGTATTAAATGCAAGCTACTTTCCAAATGTTACTGAATTCTGCAAACTAAATAAAAAATACCCTGTAGCGAGAACAGTATGAATTCTTCTGTGCTGCAAAGGTTCACATATTTTGTACAAATATGTGTAGGTTTGCTCATCTTTTAAGGAGGCAGCCACATTCAAATCATTTTCAGGCAAGGTTGTGCTTCAGATCTAAAGTATCCTTACTGTGTATTTCTGTTGTATTTCAGAGCACGTAACAATAGCCTTCACAGTGTCCATGTTGATTGGACTAGTGATTGGAGGGATCATCTGGGCTTTATTCACCTGCTTGTCCCGTCGCAGAGCTAGTGCCCACATTTCCCAGGGTAATTCTTCACTCTTCACTCGCCGGTCCAGACCCACATCCCACTCTTCTAGCAGGACTGGATTTTACCGTAACAGCAGCTGTGAACGTCGAAGCAACCTCAGTCTGGCCAGCCTCACCTTCCAGCGGCAAGCCTCCTTGGAACAAGCCAACTCTTTCCCCAGGAAGTCAAGTTTCCGTGCATCCACCTTCCACCCTTTTCTGCAGTCTCCTCCCCTCCCTGTGGAGACAAACAGTCAGCTGATCACCCTCACTCCCACCAACACCACTACAACCCTCGTGGGAAGCACAACCAACAGTTTAAGTCGACCTGAATTCCACTGGTCTAACAATAGCCTCCGTATCTGCCACTCCACACAAACCCCTCCTCCTGCATATGAAACCATCATAAAAGCATTTCCAGACTCCTGAGATAGGACCTTGCCACAAACACACAGTTATTTTTGGAGGAACCTCAATCATCCCAAGCAATTTTCTGTGCATGCTGAAGATCTCCAAGAAGTCTCCAGCTGCTGTGACACATTGCAGAGGGCATGTGCACTGCCAGGAGGCAGGTAGTGCTGATTTCTTAGAGAGTTATGTCCCACCATCCAATGAATCACTTGTTTTTGCACTACCGCCTCTAATTTACTGCTTTGCAACATGCTAACATACTTCTACTGCTGTATTGTAGCCACTATATTTTTTTCTTCAGGGGAAAGAAAATGCTGCTGCATTAAAAAAAAAAATCATTTCTCAAAGAGAATTTTAGAAATTACTGATACAAACATTATTGCAATTTTCACTATTCAGTTCATTTTTAAATAGCAAACAAACAAATTAAACCCAAACTTTCTGGTTCTGTGCATTTTCCCAAGGATATTTATATTTATTCCAATGAACACTTCCATTAACCAGCTTCTCACTATAATCGTACAAGTTTCGAAATGAGGAACCTTAGACAAAAGCCATGCAGAAGATTTAACATCACAGTTCCATCCATGGTTCCATTGATTGCAGAGAACCTTAAAAAGATTCCATGTTAGATCTGTTTGTGTGAAATTACCCACAGTATGAGAAAAATGTTAAGGTATATCATCCTTCATGTAAAGAAAAGTTTTGAAGAGCATATTAAGTGCTTGATGACAGTCTTTGAGAATTTTCTATCTCCTGCCAGCTGAAGAGGTAGCCACCTTTTAACGCCCAAGAAGGCTGTATGGGAACGGAAAACCTGATGTCTCTCTCATTTGTCTGGTTATGGTTAGCAAGATAAGCATTGCATGAATGACCACTAGTTTTTTAATTAAGTTTCCTGCTTTGCTGTGAGATTGCTCATTTCCTTATTTAAAATTATATTTCTCAAATAGCACAAAATTTTAATTCTTCCTGGAAAGTTATTCACTGAAATCTTGCCTTTCATTAACAGCATTTTAGATGTTTACAACTGAACACTGGTATTGTACAGTTGCGTGTAACATGAAGATAAAGATGGAATTTTAGTTGAGGTTAACTTACATTCTTGACTGTTATAGTCAACTGTCTTAGTTGAGACTAATTGTACCAACATGACAAGTTCAGGATTTTGAACTAACACATAAATGGGGGTGTTTTGAAATTTATTATATCAATTTTCTGTTAGGTCTTGCATGTTTGAATAAAGACAAAAGAATTTCCACAAGTAGGAGAAGAGTCTTACTCCTCACTTAGAAATAGACATTTAATTCCTAAATCTGCTTGACAGCTACCACCTGAAGGACCCCCGATCCTGAAGAGTTGTTCCTGTGTTTCAGCAGAGAACCTGAGTCCTCACCTGTTCTCTGAGAGGGACAAGGATTCAGCAGATTTTGAGAATGGGCAAAATGTTTCGCACCTTACTTTGCAGGCTTTTGGCGTCTAGCAGCTCACATTTCTCTGCAGAGCCCAGCATCCTTTGTGTAGCACTACTGATCTCTTAACTACAGTCTTCCAGCCACAAATCTTTCCATCTGCAAACATTGCTACAAATACTGAACTTACAAGTATTACTTATTATAAACTACAAGTATTCTTTCTTATAAAAGCAAGTTATTATGCATTTATTTACTGGCTGGCTTTCATGTTTTATTTTTAGTGTACCTTTTTTTTTCCCCTTCTGGAGGAATGTATGTCAGTGCTAGAACAACAACTTACTGTGTTTACATTTTTCATAGCAGACACTTTGAGTTCCAGTACATTGAAGACTTGCTGATAAGGCTGCAAAATTGCATTTGGCTAATCACAGGCTACAGGCTTAAAAAAAAGTAGTCCTCTGGAGAAAAGCAGCTTTGTTATTTTATTCTCTAATAATATTTTTTCTCTTATAGTCTTATTGAGTCTGATGAACTTCATTGCATACGAGTGCTTTCATGGTCTCCTAGTTCTAGAATAGGTAACACTGCCTTTTCTGACGTGCTTTCAAAAAGCAGAATTCACACCTTCTCCCTTTGCATATTGAGTCTATTGGACTGACTGTTTGAAAAGACAGCTTGGCATACAGCACCTAGCTGGCCAAAACTGCTCTATCCTTGAGAGAAATCATTCCAGATGAGTGATTTTTTTTTACTTGTGGTTTAAGATGAAAATTACATATTTTCTTAGTATATTACTTATATTAAAGAATATTTAGCATACAATGTAGACAAGTTTAAACGTACTGTATTTTTTATCGTGAACACTGGATATCAAAATATTTTTAATTTCCCTTGGATTAGGGAGATGAAAAACACAGATTGTTTGATGCATAACAAGGATTGTTGGATATCAGTTTTAACAATATCTGAAGTTGATGTTTTGTAAGTTCTCCAGAAGTGCAGAATGTGAAATAAAGATAGGTGTTATAATCTTGACCTCATGGGTTTTGTTTTTTTCAAAAATCAACGTGTTGACTTTTATAAAAAATACTTAAATGGAAGTTTACTATCTTGAATTATTCAGGCTGATGTAGTTCGGAATGTTAATGGAGATTTGATCTTTCCTCTTCTCTATGGAGAGACAGACCATTGATGATGATAGTACATGAAGTTAGCATTGGAATGTGCAATGTTAGAACACTTTCCAGGGACTGCACGTGAAAATTAAAGCAATTATAAAATTCTTTGTTTTCTTATGTTAGTAGGAATTAACTATTTTTTAAATGAAATGAGAATTCATCAGAAGATAAAACACTTCAGGGCAATACAAACATCCCTCATCAATAAGGTGATTACAAATTCAGTGGCCTACCAGTACTTGGACTTCAATCTATGAAGCGTTTGCTTTAAGCATGTTGTCAGGGTTTACAGGGTTCCTGCTTAAACTGCATGGGATTGACCTTCAAATTGAATTCCGGGATCACCTAGGATATTACAATTAATAATTATAATAATTTTAATAATTATAATGATTATATAATAATTATATCAAAAGATTATCATTCCTCATTTATAGTCTCCGGTTACAATATAAAATATTAGGAGGAAGAACCAATTTATTTTAAAAGTATTTCTGCAGATTTCAGGGCATATACAAGCAATTAATTAAGCCTCACAACAGATTTGTATATAACATTTTTAACACTGAGAAGCAGTAATTAAAGGGTATGGCAAGAATCACACAGGAAGGAATAGACAGAACTTCAGTCACCCTGATGCCATGACACTCTGTCCTGAAGTGAACAGAGCTACTTCTTTTCACAAAGAGAATTTTGTTTTAATTGCCCGTATGCACAAAACCTATTTCTCCAGTTCTAGTTCAAATATAGAAGACAAAATTTACCAGCTCTTTTTTTGTGTCTAATTATGTTCCAATGTATTTGCAGTAGTTTGTTCTGTATTCCTTGACTTTTCCCTATTGAAGAATTTCTGATTATCTCTTAAGACTGATCTTCATACCGTAACACAACGAACATTCAGAAGACTTGCCAAATCAATTTTTTAAAGTTCAGTTGCAATTTGCCATGAAGTTTTTGAGTCATCTCCACGTTCATTCTTAAATATAAAATGAAAAACACATTTACTGGAAATATCCTCTCAGAACTGAAAGGACACATGCCAGATCCCTGACCTATAGGCACTTGATAAAATTAGGTGATGTCTATGATGCAGTACAGCTTCTGGGAAAAAAAAAAAAAAAAAAAAAAAAAAAGAAAGGAAGAAAATACTAATTGGAAATTTACCTCTGCCAAATCCAGAGCAGATTAAGGAAAACGCTGCTGGTATAGCTTCACAAAACAGAGAGCAGAATTCTAAAAATCAGCATTGACATCACTGGAACCTCAGACCTCACTGTGCTAGGTGGTGGCTGTGTTGCATCCTGTGCTCTTGCCTGCAAATGCAGCCTGAAAATGCAACTTGACAGAGAAGTCTGGTTTCATGTCTCCTTTCTCTTTTTAACTTTTATGTAAACTTGGCTCCCATCAGAGTTATGACAACATAACCTCATGAGGGTGGCACTGTCTGATGGACATGAACTGGGTAGCAGACCTATTTTTATAAACATGTTTCCTGTCTTCTTTCTGTGTGGCATTCTGCAACAGAGACATGCCTTTTTTATTTTTATCTATTTAGGAGCAGAATCAAGTGACTGCACTCTGACGGATGGGAAAGAGCAAGGAGTTCTTTTAAACAAAAGTAGAGTGCCTTTGAAATGGGCAATGCAGAGTGATGGGTCCAAGATCGCAGGAAATTAGATTTGCTAATTTAGGACATAACTCTCTGATGTGCCTATGAACATGGACTATATGGAAAGGCATCGAAATGCAAAACTGCAAAATCATTCTTATATTTGTCAGGGATGACCTGTATCAATATCAACTGACTTTATTTTATGGTGGCACACTGAGGAAAAGTGATGCCATGTTCTACTTTCAGCTTGACAGGAGCACAGATCACAGCTGACAGTAATTTGAATTCTTTTGGATGTACACATAGAAGTTGCCAATGAAAAACAGGATGAACCTTTGGCAACCCGTCTAGGGATTGAGTTGAAGCCCACTGGAGACCCATTGAAGCACAGGAGGGAGATTAATTCTCTGCCTGTGTTCTGCTCCTGTTCTGATCTTTACTAGAAGGAATGCAGAATTTTTTGTTGCTGTTTATTGCTTCTTTATGTAGTTGCATAGCGTGTTCCATATCTCTCCATGTGGATTAACTACAGTGACAAAAATACACAGGTCTTCATTCTATCCTATCCTTTTGTTCTCTGCCAAGCAACAGGAAAGATGATTTTGTTATCCAGAGAATCACTTTAAGGAATTGATTGGGTTTCATGTGATAAACCCTCCAGCATTAGTTTGCCAGCAACAAAGCATTGTGATTTTTTCTTTTGCGTCTTCTGCTTTTAATTCTCTGTAACCCCTTGGGTAGTAGCATGGAAAGATACAACCATCTTTTTGTCAGAGTATGTGACAATCATCATTTAGTGAAACTGAATTCTCTGAGATGTCTTGCAAAATTCTTACCAATGTACAGCAAAATTATTCATTATGTAGAGATTTTTGAACATTTTTGGGTAACATAAAACTCTCATAAGTACCCCTGAATGCTCAAAAAACATTTTTGAGTGCTTGTGTACACAACAAATAACATCTTTTCGCGTTTCAGTGTCCCCAGGTATTGAATCACTTCTGAAAAGGAAGTTGAATATTGACATTCCTACAGCATCTAAACATTTGAAATGCATGAATTAAAAAAAAAAAAAAGTAACTAAATTCTCCCTGAAACACTAAAGTTAAGCATTTGTAGATTTTAATCTGTTTCATTTGGGTGAACCTGCTCTAGGCCAGAAATGTCCCTAGCAAGGCAAAAATATTCATGAAAGAAACAGGAACTGGAAAAGCTCAGTGTTTGTAAAGGTGGGCTTCAATTAATGTAAATGAGTTATAAAATAGCACATTTGCCATGACTTTGCACAGTAAGTGATAGTGTGACTGTTTATTTTCCTAATAATATTCCTGAAAGATGCCAGAAAAGGTTTCTCTTTGTTCAGTAATCCCTAATCCACAACGAGGCACATGCATTGGCATGCCTTCTCACAGACATCTTAAAAGCAACATTTAGAAGCTTCTGCTGTAACAGTAAAATGTATGCAGTCAGAAAACAGAGTACTACATTCCTTATATTCTCTTAGAAGTGATGTGCCATCCACCTATTCAACAGCTACCTATCGCCCACTTCCTGATTTTAGATATGGAAAACTCTAAAGCGCGATGACCAGGACAATAACAAACCAAAATCTTCACATAACATAAAACAATCGACAAGTGTCACATATCTTTGACGCATTTTCAGATAGATTCTTTTTATTGAACTCCTAGATATCATTAAGAACATTTAAATGTATTTACTAGGAACACAGAATATGAGCAAATATTCCTGCTTTTTTCTGTAAGACATGGAATGGCCAGATGTTTTTGAAAGTTTCTTCCAATTTTGGACATTACAAAAGATATAAAAACAGATAGAATGTTTCAGACAACCTTGCTTAGCTTGATGTTGTACTCAAAATCTGAATCATTAGTGATCAAAAACTTTTAAGACTAAGTATTCAGTTATCAGGACACCAAAGTTGTAAATCAGAAGGAAGTTATACAGTATTACATATTGCTGTTCTTTAGGGGTAGATTTGCAAATGGAGCATGCTAGTCAAGCAAATGAGAATATTGCTACCAAAACCAATCCAGACAAAAAGATTGTTTCAGATTTACCATTAATTCTCCACATGCACTTACTGACCACCAATAACTTAATCACTACTGCTTTTCTGTTCATTGCAGTGAGATTAGTCATATGCTTAACAACTCTTCTGAATCAGGATATAATTCCATAAACTACAGTGTTCTACTGCCTAATTTAAAAGCATAACTTGTATCTGCCAAATGATTTCTATTTGATGAAAGTTTTCTCTTTGTGAAAACAGATGACTATTCTGCTAATCTCACTTCCCCTGTCACTCCTTGATCATGTGAAACGTTCTGTGAGGATAAAATGGTTATCCTTATGTCCTTATGCAGACTCTTAGGGAGGGGCTGTGTTGAGTTTACATGGGAAGGGGAGGACCCTGTGGAAAGAGTCCAGAAATTGCTCCATGTCAGATCAGAGGCAGCTCCAGTCGGCTCAGAAAGGAACCCGTTACTAGCCAGAGCTGTCATGAGCAACATGGGGAAATGGCTTTCAACTGAAGAGGGTGGATTTAGACTAGCTATTAGAAAAAAATTCTTTACTATGAGGATGATGAGATACTGGAACACACTGCCCACTGGAACAGAGAGGTTATGAATGTCCCCTCCCTGGAAGCATTCAAGGCCAGGCTGGATGAGGCTTTGAGCAACCCGGTCGTGAGGGAGGTGTCCCTAACTATAGCGGGGTGCTGGAACTAGATGATCATCTAGTATCCCTTCCAACCTGAACACTTTTCAGGCAGTTATGGAGAGCAAGAAGGTGTCTCTCAAGCCACCCCTTCTTCAGACTAAACAATCCTGGTTTCCTCAGCCTCTCCACATAGAAATATTGCTCCAATCTTCTCAAGTTCATTGTCCTTCTCTGGACACACTCCAGGTCCTCTACGTTCTTCCTGTAGTGAGAGGCCCAAAACTAAACACAGTATCAAGATGTAGCCTCACAAGAGATGAGTACAGGCAGATGATCACTTCCTTGCTGCTGTTGGCAACACTATTTCTGATACAAACTAGGATGCCACTGGTCTTCTTGGTTACCTGGGCACACTGCTGTCTCATGTTCAGCTGAGTGTCAATCAGTGCCCCCAGGTCCATTTCCTCAACACGGTCTTCCAGCCTCTCTTCCCCAAGCCTATAGCGTTGCCTGGAGTTGTTGCAGCCAAAGTGCAGGACCCAACTTGTTTCATTTCCTCACCACCCTCACAGAAAATAGTCTATTCATTATATCTAATATAAGTCTACCCTTCCTGTCTTTCCTGTAGACCCCAGTTAAGTATTGGAAGGTCACTGTTAGGTCACCCTGGAGGTTCACTTATTTAAACTGAACTATCTTGACTCTCTCAGCCTGACTTCACAGTGCTCCAGCCCTCTGATAATCTTCATGGCCTTCCTTTGGACTCACTCCAACAAATCCATGTCTTTCTTATGCTGAGGGCTCCAGGGCTGAACACGGTACACAAGGCTTGGTCTCACTCAAGAAGATTGACAGTCAGAATCACCTTTCACTTGCTGGTCACACTTCTCTTCATGTAGCACAGGATATATTCAGCTTTCAGGGTAGCAAGTATGCACTGCTGTCTCATATTTTGCTTTTTTATTGACAGAGATTTTCTCCTCAGAGCTGTTCTCAGTCTCTTTGTGCAGCCTGTATTTGTGATTGAAATTGCCCCAACTCACTTGAAGGACCTTACACTGAACCTTCCTGAACACCATGATGTTTGCATGGGCCCACTTCTCAAGCTTGTCAAGGTCCTTCTGGATGGCATATCTTCCCTCCAGTATGTTGGCTGCAGAACACAGCTTGGTGACATCCAACACCTATTTCTTTCAAGTTCTGAGAGAAAGATAAATCTGATCAAGTCAACTTCTGTTACCCTTTCATTCTTCCTTTCTTCAAACTCAATATTAAAAATGTCAATACTCATTGAGTAACGTCAGTAGAGAGAGATGCTATTTTACTCTTCCAAGTGAGCTGATGCATCCAGTAGCAAACTGAGAACATCTCTCAAACAAGAACAAGAAAGAATACTTGTGACAGATGACCTTGTTGCCCTTCCCATACCCAATTTTGAATGACATGAAGCTTCAGACTTCCTAGCTTTATTTTAATGATGTCCTTAGATTGAAAGCTTATGTTTGTAGAAATAAACATATAGAGTATCATGCTAGTGACAAAAATAAATAAATGATTCCCAGTGAGAATGTTTTCTGAGTTTAAGCCTACAAATCAAATCCATGCCTCTATTATGCCTTCTGTCAGCATTAAGTTGATCCCACCATCAAAGAAGTTATAACTGTGAACCACTATTAAACTCTGGCTATTGTTTCATGGTGGTCAACTTAAGAGCTCCATGGTTATCCAACAAGCTCAAATTTAGCGTACTCGCCAATGAAAATAGACACCTAGTTTTGTTTACTTTGTTGATAGAAGTATTTCAACCTCTACCGGGGAAAAAAAAAAGAACAAAATAAACACTTTCAGAATATTGAACCAACCAAATTGGTTAATCCATTATGCATCTCCATCTTAGTCAGTATCACTCTCGCCCTATTTTTTTTGTGGCAGACCACCTGAGTTTGATCTAAATTAAGCTTCTCACCAGGTAATAGTCAATAAAACCTTGTTCTGAGCCAATGAAACATTACTCTTTAAGAGCCTTTCAGCAACACAAATGAATGAGAGCAAACTGATACTCTTCCCGATGTCTCCAAACTTCAGAAAGATTTACTGTCTTCTCAAACCAAGTCTCAAGGCTTTGGACAAATACTTCAATGGGAACCTACCACAAAACTTCACCTGTGCCTTAATGAACAAATGTGTTCATATTTGCATAGAGAAATAAAAAGAAACTCTAAACCAGATTGTGATAAAATACAGTCTTGTCTCATTAAAAAAAAAAGTGCTGAGAAGGATATGTATGACTAGGATATTGACAGAGTTAGCTCTCCAGAGTACTTACAATTTAGTCCCTTCTCACAAAGACAATGAACACAAAAATATTTTTCCTACATTTCATGAAGAAATGTTTATTAATCTATTCATGCTCTTCATCATACTTATTGTTCTGGTTATCTACTAGCTAAATCTGGATAACTTGCAGAATTACCGAACTCTGAAACTGCTGGTGTATATTTTTCTTGTGATATTCTGTTCTCCAAACCTGATTTTGATGAACATGTTCTATGGATAACCAATAAATCCAGCCTTGAATAACAGGGTTTTTCACAATTGTGTCTTTTCTTTGAGCAGTATCAGAGCATGGGCCAATGCATCATCAAAGAATAGCAGATGCAATGGACCACACATTAGAAGATGCAAGTGTGGAGAATTCCACTGAAATTCTTGAAATACACAGAAAGGGGATTGGAATCAATACCAAAATATTTTTATATTAAAACAGAAAATGTTTCAAGTGTTTTAGGTAAGACAAAACAATTATAGGTGACCTGGAGAGATGTAAAGTACTTAAACCTCATAAAAAAATAATTATTTGTTACCATCCAATTTTAAAAAATCATCTTCTCGTTACATGCTGGATTGTTATTGGATGTTATAACAGAAATACAATTGTATTTACTGTGCTGCTTTTGATGTAACTGCACATTTAGGCAGGAGTCACAAGGAGCAAGATTCACATATATTTCAGTAACTTATAAATAAATGACTTGTCATAATTCCAGTATGAAATTTAGTAGATTTCAAAGGACTAAAATTCCTCTCATTGCTAAGCAGTAGGTAGCAACATTTTAAAATTATCATTCCATAGAACTGAAGACACTGCCAGTTCTTTTTGCATAGGTGCTCAAAGTTCTGAGAGCTGCTCTGAAAATAACACGTGCTGTTTTATTATGTTTGCTTGCAATATCAGAGGTGGATGTTGGTGGAACGGCAGTACAAGTTCAACATTCCCACCAGTGTTCCATCATATTTTGTTGCTGTGCAACAGATGGCAGCAGAGGGGCAGCATGACAAAATGACATGTGATATGGGAGAGTATATGAATTAAAGGTGCGCCACTGAATTCCTCCATGCAGAAAAAGTGGCACCCACTAATGTTCATTGATGCTTACTGAACATTTCTGGAGATCAATTGATGGATGTGAGCACAGTAAAGAGGTGGGTGGTGAATTTCAGCAGTGATGACAATGACAGTAGATCACCTCCACTAGTGCAGGAATTTGCAAGTGCAGCATGCACACTCTTGCTCATCACCGGTCAAGATGCATAGCTAATGATGGTGACTATATTGAAAAACAGTGCTTTATATCTGAGAATTTGCTCTGTCAAACAGTATTATAATGTGTATAATCAATGAATATTAAAAAATCATAATTATGAAATGAACAAGAAAGTTTGCCAAAGCAGACTACAGTAACAAAAAGAGAATAAATAGAAGGCTTACCCCTATCCTGGGCTCACTCACAGAATTCCAGCAGAGCCAGTCTCCAGAAGAAATCTTTCCCCACTGGTAGCCAGCTCTTAAATAGGTCTAGGAGGGGTGGAGCCAGGCTCCACCCCTTCTGGCAGCACAGGTGAATTGCCTTCACCTGTGCTCCTGTGGCTGACTCATTGCTCGCCTCAGGTGATCAATCAGAGGTTCAGGCCATGACTCAGCAGTTCCCATACAATTATGCTTTTTGTATCAGTTGTAGTTTCCATATGAATAAATAGGAGGCATTAGTTTTGGAGCAGCCTATGTACAAATATGGCATTTCCCAGCTGAAATAACATATATTAGACTTAGAGTAGTGCTCCAGGACAGCATGCTATACTATACCCTTTATACACATAGGCAATTTTAGAAAACTTCTGTCAGCTCTTTTTCCACAAAGACAATAGTGGTAATTGCTTCAGACTGAAGCATTTTTAGCTTGTTTCTGTCGTAGCATTTAGATTGTTGCTTTTTTCAGCTCAGTAAATAAAGAACATGCGATGATTAGGCCAGTTCAAGAGATAAAGTTATCCTGGCATAATTAACATCTTAAAATGTGCTTTCCATCTCAATTGACGTGGTTTTTCTATATCCTGAGACAGTATGTCTGCTCTCACATGCTTCTGGACTGCAATAGTAGCAACATTCAGTGGGGAATACAGAAAGAATTTGGCCTTGTGCATAGCCTAGTACTAGGCTCTTGTACTAGACGCAGGAAATAGGATCTCTGTAAAATCAGAGAACTATCACAGTCACTACTGTACAGGCACTGTGCACCATATAAAAGTCTACAGTCATTAAGATTTAAATGTATAAATGAACAAGATTCCGTGATACTTCATGTCTTTTTTTTTTTTCCAGCTAGTGTTAGAAGAAAGTAAGAAGATTAAGAGACATACAACAGCTAGTCTGCATCTAGGGATGTATTCCTATCCAGTAGCATCACTGGTTTATTGGATTCAAGCTTTTGGTGAACTTTTAATCATACTCCATAAGGTTAGTGGCAATAGTAGATCAGTCTGAGATAATGGGCCCTGGACATGTTCAGTCTCATGATTTTGAGCTTTACTGTCATGCTGTTATATGCATTTTTTTTGTTTTACTTTTAATAAATAATCTGAAGGATTTATGGATATTTTTTTTCCATTCTCTTTTCCTTTTGTGCAGTTATAGGCAAAAGGATATTATTTAGTACAGGTGAAGGTTGGGAAAGCATGGGGAAAATGCTAAGACATAGGTTTGAAAGGCAGTTCCTAATATCTTGATCTGAAGTAACAAATACTGAAATATCATTAACAAAAAAAAAAAAAAAAAAAAAAAAAAAAGTGATTTTTAAAAGATTCACTATAGCATTTCCTGCTTAGTACAGACAAATCACGTGGAAAATTTCTAAACTCTATGAAAGAAAATATGTTGCTTTGAGTTAGCTGCATATGGATGAGAAGCTGAGTCTGAACATTGTAGAATCCTGAAGATACACATACTTGACATACAAAGAGGTAATTTTAGATTTTCAGAGGAGACAAATGGACTGGGGCAGCTGCAGTAGTATGGAGGGTCACATTTCTGGCGAAGAAAACGTCATCTGATCCTTTGCTGAAGTTTATAGCACTGTTGATAAGAATAGGACATATTTCAGATAGTTTGTTAAAACAAGCACCTGACATAACTAAAATACAAATCACTCTGTCTTCCTGACAAGCTTTGTTTTACCACATGGTTTTTCAGGTTTTGAGGTGAATGTCATGAACCAGATGAACATGAAACTGTAGTTCAAGCACATGCCAAACAGTATAAACACCCAGAGAAAACAATATGTTTTTGCAAAGCTGAACTTGCACTTTAGAGTGAGTAATAGGAAATATGAAAATATGCAACTAAACAACGATCAATAACAATTTTCATAGATGGCATGCTAGACAAGGGGAAAAGACCTTTGGGGACACCACTGGATTCAACATCTCTCCTTTCATGTTAATTGTTCATCAAAACTAGGCAGTTTTAATGAAGCATGCTTATATGTCCACGGAAAAGAAATCTGAATGGCTTGTGGTGAATCACTGAATCATCAAAACTTACTAATATAGAAGGTGGGAGAGTGATTGGAAGTCATAGAAATAATCCCAATGTCCCAGTGATTTTGAAAACTGGTTTTGGAAATTGTTAACCCACACTGGGTCACAATATGAAGGTAATACCTGGAACGGGAGAAACTTGTATAAGTAGACTAATTTGTTACTATAGTATACTGCAGTTAATCACTCTGCTCTGAGGATGTGTGACATGAGGGTTCAAAATGAGCCAAAATGAGGAAATAAATGTTCCTTGGTTCACCAGCACAATATCGTCCTGGCCTGGGAACTGAAGAGATGAGCACTCCACTGGTGAATGTTTTTGGAAGGAAGGAAATAGTGCAGTTTCAATTGCAAAATATTTGCTTGTTATTAATTCTATTTACTATCACATTTCTGAGCCTGTAGAACTGACTCAGGCCGAAGATTTGTATGGTTGAATGATTCGTAGGTTTGAACGATTGTATGGGGACTGTGCTTTTGAATTAAACCGTATCTAAAAGAATGAACTGGTGGTTTTCTTATTTGTTCTGAAAGGTATCCAAAGATGACTTCAAAAAGAGTGCTGTGAGTACAAGATTCAGCATGTGATCACATCATTTTTTTCCAAATAGGTGGTATTGAGGATTGTGAATGTTTGCAGGAAAGAAGCAAGAAGCAAGCAAGGTAACAGGGTGCTGAGAGAACAAATTGAAGGTTATGTTAGTCATGCTGCTGAAGGATTAGAGATGGACAGATTAGTTTATGACTTCTTATTTTAATGTTCTACTCCTCTTGTACACTTTCTTGACATTTCTTCTGTTATCACTTTTGTGGAAATTGGAAAAGCTGAATGGCAGTACTCCATAGATCTGCTCTGTAAGCTCTGAGAACTCATGAATCAATGCGATATGGCTATGGGATCAAAGACAGAATTTCGTCTACAGGAACATGAGCTGTAATGCACAAGGGAGATTCTTCAGACCCAGCGATTCATGAGGCAGAGCTCATGAGTCAGAAGTAGTTTCCTTTTCTGATATAATATGCAAGCTCTAAGACAACTCTCTTCTTTCTTCTTCTTTTCAAAATAAAACAGTATTTCTACTGTTCATGTAATTTCTCTTTTTGATAAATTTGGCAAATATTAAGCAGGTCCTTAATGGAACTAACCAGATTTCCCTTGGCTAAGAATTTGGCTATAGGAATTATTTAGTCTTATAAATTTCAGTAGTTTTATAAGTTAGAAGGAATAATCAAATCTAACTACCAAACCTAAAAGATCTCTAATCTCTTTCCCCTAAATGAAGTACTTGACCTATATCATGCACCGCAGAGGTTTGTGTATAAATGGAAAGTTAAGATTTCAGGCAAACTTATACTCTTTCGTCAATCCTGTATAATGGGGTTGCCATCATTCCTAAATATTGCAAAATTTTCAATCATCGTCTTGGTTTTGTGCAGTGGAAAGTTAAAGAAAACAAACAAAGAAGCAGGAATAACTCAAAGGTGATTGATAACATGAAATAAAGACAAAAGCTTCAATCGACATGCAGCTGTTACACATCAGGATTCCATCAATAGCAACTGCAAAATACTTGACTGAGAGTTGCCTGTGTCTGATTATTGCCCTTAAGAAGCTCCCAAGCAGTGTTGTTGTCTAAGTGTCACTTTTCTGAAAGGACAGTTTCTTTCAGTAGAATGTAGTACTTAGAGTATTCAGTTGGGACTCCTATACAAAGCTTTCTATATCTGCCTTTTTATAAAGCTTTTATTTTGTTTTTAATGACTTACTCCTATCAAAACACCTCAAAGTGGCACAGAATTAGTATGATTTGTGAGTGTAATGGAAAAAAATGGAAAAGACTAGAATTTGAATTGCCTCTTGAAACTCATCTCAGTCATACTAAAACCTCCTTCTGTGAAAATCTTCTGGAGAAATGAAAGGAAGAGCTAAGGAAAACTTGTTTGATTCACTAGGAGGAGGTGGTAAGTACAGTAGGGTGATGAAGATTAATGCAGATAATTGTTATTGCAATTGAAAAGTACTTGGAACTTCTGGGGTCATTCTAAGGCTCTTCTGAAGACTTCCTGCATAAACATGGTAAACTCACTTGTTCTCCCTGTGACTCAGTTTCCTGACTGTAGAAAAGGAAAAATAGATGGTATGATAGAATAACTGCACTTACAACAGCTCAGATCATGAAAGAGGCTAAAGAGATTTTTTTGGGGAATACTGCCACCCGTAGGGTTCTGAAGGTTGTTTTACCCAACCTTAAAGTATGCTTACTCTCTTTTCCAATCCGGTTTATATCTGTTAAAAAAAAAAAAAAAAAAAAAAAAAAAAATGTGGCAAAACATTTAGACATGCATATGGCATGGTATGGCATGGTATGATAAAGAAGTACTGAAAAAGTACCAATGATTCTCTGTTTTTTGTTTGTTTGATTGGTTTTGGTTTTTGCTTTTGCTTTTGTTTGTTTTTTGTTTTTGTTTTTTTTTTTTTTTTAGCAGTGTAAACTGCATGTTTCCTCACAGCTTGCAGCTTCCCGTATAGCACATACACAGTAGTTGAGAACACACTTGCTTTTCACAAAGCCCCTAGCAGCAGACACAGAGCTTCCCCTTCTTCCCAGTCTCCATAGCCCTCAAGAAGCCTGACTGAACCTTTCTCTCCTGCCTCAGCTGAAATGAGCAAGCTCAAAGAAAACTTTAAAAAGAAAAATACGATTCTCTGGTTTCAGCCGCAGGCTAAGCTTGGGCTTTTCCCTCGGCGGATGGAGGCTGCATTCAGCCCCGGGCGGGCGGAGAACCGAGGCCATGGGGGTCTCCCCCCCCCCGCCCCGGGCCGGGCTGAGAAGCAGCAACCTTTGAAACACCTTTGTTCTGCGCTTCAACCCGGCTCCCAGGAGGCGGATTTCTCCTCTCGTGTCTCAAGCACTTGGGTGAAGTCCACTGAACTTCGCCAGGCGGTGCATGCAGCACTATGCCCGAACACCTTAGCTGGATATTTGTGGGTGGGGGGAACGCGGGGCTATTGATGCTCATCTCGCCGTTCTCCCGCTGAGTTACTTCTTCGACCTCTAGTTATGTAGTAACAAGGGGAAATTTTCCTGAAATTAGACTGCTGCAGGAACTCTGGTTTTAGTCACAGCTGTCATCCGAGAAACAAATTTCCAGGCATTTTTTAATCTAATTCACTTAATTTTTATGTAACTGAATTAGAAAATGCGATTAAGCATCGCAGAATCCTCGCCGCTGAGCCTGCTTTAGCGTGGCATGAAACAAAGAAACTTGTGAGAAGTAAGGAAATAGTGAAATCGTCTGCAAGGAGTCCGTACAATCGTTACTTCTGGCCAGGAGGTTGAGAAGCAAGGAAAAGTTCAAGGCAAAAAATAGAGGTGGGAAAGGGATGGACGAGAGAGTCAGGACCCGTTTCAATCCAAATCCTACTGTGATTCTTTGGCCGGTGCCTCAGCGCGGGGCTGGCTGAGACCGAAGAGGGAATAGCGCTGCCCCAGAGCCCTGATCGCGGATCCCACCCCTCCTTCCCCGCACCTCGTTCCCCGCTGCTCACGGATCTCCTTGAGGCAGGGAAAGCTCCCTGCAGGAAAGATTGAAACTGTCTGTTTCCCCCTTACTGGACAGTAATCCTAGACCCGAGGTTTGGGCTTGAACCACATGAGGAGGAGCAGTTGCCCCAGGTTTCACACACACACATACATACACACACGAAGAAAAAAAAAAAAAAAAGCTGAAGTTCGTAGCAAGATATGGTGTTTGGAGCTTAAGGTCCATTCCCTCCAGCACAAATCTGGTGCAAAGGCTCTGCACCATTCATCCGACGGGCATGGACCTAGCGGGGACGGTGCTGGGACGGGGACAGAAAAAACCGGCCACTGGAAGGAGCAGCCCTGGATCAGGGGGTTCCGCGGGGCGGCACTCCGGAGTAGTGAGGTCTGGGGAGGCAGCCCTGGGGGTCGCGGGGAGCGGTGCTCCACGGAGCATCCCGTTGCTCTTGTGCTTCACCAGGCGAAACCGCGCTGCCGACGGGGCCCTGCTCCCCACAAAACTAACTCATTAATGGAAATCAAATAACGGGGGGGGGAGGGGGAGAAGAGGTAGAATGCGCGGCTGCTCATGAATTAAATATAAGTCTCTGACTGTCCTGAACAAAGCGGCCATCCCCTTGGGAAGGGTGACGTCTCCCCAGTAACGTGATTGCTCCTTCGGAAGCAGAAACGTGTAAACGCTATAAAACGCGGCGGCGCGGCGGGCAGCTCAGATCGTGCGGCGGGACGGAGATCTCCTCTTCTTCCATCTCGTCCTCTTCGCCCTCCTTTCTTCGTCGCCGCACCCCGACAGCCGCTCCGCTCGGCAGCCGCGCAGCGGGACAGGGCGCCATCCCCACAGCTTAGCGGAGCGCCCTCCCAAGCAGCCCCACCGACGAATTCGCGGCTCCGTGAGTAACTGCCCGTTCCTCAACTCAGCCGTCTGGCTGATGCGAGGCTGGGTAGCCGGGAAGATGCCCTTTCTTTTTACCATATACATATCCATCTATCCGTCTATTTATCGATTAATTTGGGGGGTGCTTAATCGCTAAGTCCCGGGCATTGCTGCTCTCCGCAAACGGCCGCTGTCAGTCCGGCTGACCCCACTGCCGGCGGCATCCGTCCCGTCAGGGCCGGTCGCGGTGCGGGCGGTGACGGCTGCGTTGTTCCCTCCGCAGGTGGCAGCCATGGAGCACCGCGGCGCCTCCCCGCTCCTCCTCGCCCTCGCCCTCCTCAGCGCCCTCTGCTGGAGGGCGCGGGCGCTGCCCCCGAGGGGCGCCGCTTTCCCTGCTGTTCCGCGGTAAGGGGCTGGGGCGGGTGGAGGGGTGCGAGGGGAGATAGGTGTCCGCCGGCAGCGCAGACTTCCTTATGGGAAAGCTAGGAGATAAAAGCACAAAAGCACAGGCGTCCGTAGGGAAAAAATTGACTTTTTCCCCAAATCTTGAAGGAAGGGAAATGATCTACTCGTACTGATGTGTACTTTTGGAAAGCTGCATGCCTTGAATTGCAGAAGTTTCTATTAGTTATTTAACTAGATTAAGTCAAGTGGTGTGAAGTGTTTTTTACATACATGTAAGAGGAATGCAAGTAAAATAAGACTATAGGAGAACAATGTACAGTGAATTATTTCCAAGACTTGTGATCAGGTTGGTTATTTTTACACAGCCACGACTTTGCTATTTTGATCAGACAACTTTTAAACACCTCGAATATGCAAGTAATACAACTGCTATAGTGACTGCCAAATCAGTAGCTCAAAAATCTTTTCTAGCTCTCACACGTGAGTTTTGCCCATGCTGGGGTTTAGCATAGCAGTGGAATACAGCAGCAGGCAGAAGGAACCTCTGATACTAAACTACTTTCAGGCATTCAGGCTCTCCTTGCTAGAATGTAACATACCACATGGAAAAGCAGTTTATGAATATGTGAAGTAAATGTAACGCAGGTTATGCGGAGCATTTGCAGTGATACATTTTAGAGGTTTGGGTCAGTTTTTGACTTGCAACTAGAAAAGGAAACAGCAGAGAGTAGAAACAGTGTTAAAAGAGTCACAACTGCACTTTGTATCTGAAGTTCTGGGGGATGTGTTTGCTTTCCTATGAAGAAGGCCTGAGAACTGTTTCATAAGCACTCCTATGCATGTTTTAGGTCTTAGCTGAAGGGTAAGTACTTCACAGAACTCCTTCCACTTTGCATGGGTGGAGGTGGGCAATAAAGCAGTTGTTTATATAAAATAGAGCTGTTTAAAGCCTCACAGTTTTCACTTGAGCTGTAATTGCTGTGTTCACTGGAGATAACCGTGTATAATGAAAAAATATTTCATGAACATATGTGAAGGAAGATCTGTTTTGTCAGTTACTCTATCACTGCACAAGAATTATACCTGACAGTGATTTTGTTTCGTAAAAACTTCTTCAAAATGCTTTGCAGATTAAAGAAGTAGGTAGATATGTATTTTGCTACAAGCTGGAATGTTAAGTGTCAGTGAATTGTTGCATATCTCCAGCCAACTGTATTTCATTGCTTTTCTTCTCCATTAGACTGGGAAACAGATTGCCCTTTGATGCAGCCAGTGAATCTGACCGCGCCCACGGGTCCCTAAAGTCTGAATCAGACATTTTGCAGAACACACTACCTGAAAATGAGAAATTCTATTTTGATTTGTCCAGAATTATTGATAGGTGAGTTTCTTTTATTATCATAAGTGCAAATGGTGATGCATTGCTTGATTTATGCCAAAAGATCAGTCACATTCATTTTCAAGCAAACATAGAAAAGGAAGAATCTATTACAGAGAAAAATAAAGCAAAACAAAACAAAACAAAAAAAAACCAACCATGGCCTCTGGTTGAATACTGGTAGTAGCAGGAACGTCTGCAGAAATGTTGACTGCATTGCCTTTCTGGCAAGATGAGCTCATTCACTTCCCGAGAAGGATGAAAACAATATACTGTGAAAATCTGGAAGTCGTTTTATGATATTAGCTTAATTTAATATGTACAATAGATAAGGAAAGCAGTATGTTTGCAAAATGAACATTATCACAATGATATAAACCCAGTTTGTATCGTAGAGTTTATTTATTGTCCATTTCAGAAATGCAAGGCATGCTGATGGAATTTTCACCAGTGTCTACAGCCATCTTTTGGCTAAACTTGCTGTGAAGAGATATCTGCATTCGCTTATTAGAAAACGAGTTAGGTGAGGTGACATTTGCATTAGGCAGAGTTTTGTTGTAGCTGATTCATTGGCAATTTTCTACCCTTCTGTAACTAAGTTCTCCTTAAAGGAAATGAAAGGGCAATAGATATAGTAATGGGGAGCTGAAAATCCTATTGACAACTTTGTGGGTTTTGTTACTGAATGAATACATTACTGTTTATTTCTGATACAGCTGCAAAGGATATAGCAATAGACACTGTACTGCTTATAAATAGTGGCAATGTTGTAATGATTACCATGCCAGTTATCTCTTTTTTCTCTGTCTGGTGGTAATTTTGCTAGCTTGGTGGACAACTGGCAAAAGTAAATAGAAAATGATTGACTACTCAGCAGTTACATAACATCAGGGTGATACTCAATGAAATAAATAAATGATTGGTTTACAGTAACAACATGGGATGATTTTCTTTTTTGCTACCATAGAATGCATTGCCAGAGCACTTCAGAGCACTGAAGGATACAAATGAGGCAAATTTGTAGAGAGTGGGTCTGCAGGCAAATTACAAACCAGGCTGTTAATAAACCAATGGTCTCAGGGTGCTGATAAGGATCATTCTGTACTTCTCTTGCTTTCATATTCTAAGCAGCATCTACTGAGCACTCTTGGGAATATAATAATATGGTACTTCAGTCTGACCCAATGTAACAGCTCCTAGGAGAGTGTACTTCATCTGCTCAAAAGCTGGATGAAAATTAGGTTCACCATTTTTACCCATTTGTATCAATTCTGCCTTTGTGCAAAACATATAATGCCAGTTTCTCATATGCCATAAAGTAACATAGAACAGAACAGAACCGTGTTTCCCAAGATTATGCTTCAAAATTAAGCCTCCAAGTCTGGATTTCACAAAGGATGTTTTGTCTTCTAATACTTTGTTAAAACAATATTTGCAGCTATATGTGTAATGTTACACTCTCTCTTTCCTTAGAGGAAGGCTCAGTCCTCACAGAGTTCAGTATGAATGGTGTCCAGGTCCTTTAAGAGATTACAGTGGCTTAAACCAGTTCTTGCCTTGATACTGTAACTGAAATAGATTAACATGAATAAAAGAAATTGGAATAAGTCAGTTTATTAAAAAATAATAATGGTTGCTATGAGTATACATAGGAAAAAGGTGTGAATTTCCAATTCAACCACTTGATCCTGCTGAACTCATTTAACAGAAGTCTTTAAAGTCATTGTTCCTTGTTATTAGGACATATAATAAGCAATAGAGGCAATGACTTCTTTCCAAGAGCAGAAAGATCCAAATAGCTGGAACTGAACACTGAAATCAAAAATTTGATTTTTTTTAACTTAACATTATAAAGTTTATTTCACTCATTTAATAATATCTTCCTTTAAACTGATATTGTCTGTTATTTTTTTCCTTCGTGACTGTTGCACATTGCCAGCTCCCAGGACAGTCCTGTCAAACGCCACTCTGATGCTGTCTTCACTGATAACTACAGCCGCTTTCGAAAGCAAATGGCTGTGAAGAAATACTTAAACTCAGTTCTAACTGGAAAACGAAGGTACCACGAGAGAAAAAATATGTGTTTATTTCCCATAGCTGTATGTTATTAAAAGATAAGATTTATGAGTTATACCTGTGTGTGTATATATATATATATATACAAAGAGGACAAAGAAAGATGGTGAGCATTAATGACTTTTTAACTTAGATATAACCTGATTTTCAAATACAGACAGCATTTTCTTCCAGACTGAAACAGATGCTACAATCAGATTAGAGTAAAATAATAAAGAAGAGATAGCATCTGGCAATCTTAAAAAGTTGCTGGCATAATCTTAGTATTTTACGTATATATTAACATTCTAAAGGAAAAAAACCATGAAAAACTATGGAACATGAACAATTTTTTTAAAGGAAAACACAGTATTTGTTGAAATTCTGTTTTCATGTAATGACAGAAAGTCTAGAAGTTCCCAAAAGAATATGTGTGCTAGTCAGTGTAGGTGAGAAGTTGCCACTGTATATTTTAGGTCTTGTATTCCATTGCATATTCACATGTTTAGACCACCTCTTTTAAGTGTTATGTCCCTTCACTTTTAAAATGTGCTATTTCATATGATTTATAACTTCTGTGCAAGTTTAAAACATTTACTATAACTACAGTTAGAGCATGGCATTGTTTGCTTGTTTGCTTTTTCTTCTGAAGACAGTAAAACATGTTTCTGATCCACAACAGCCAGGAAGAGTTAAATCCAGCCAAACTTCGAGATGAAGCAGAAATTCTTGAACCTTCCTTTTCAGAAAACTATGATGATATTTCTGTAGATGAACTGCTGAGCCACCTCCCATTGGTATGCCCAGATTTTCTTTCCTTTTGCTATTAGTTAACTTTACCCACAAAGTGAGATCACTCATGCATCAGATATACCTATCAGAAAAGCAGAAAGGGCCATGTTCCATGAAATGCTCATTGTTTCTGTAGGGACTGTGTGTGACTATAATAATCATTTTAATAATAATGATAATTAAACTATCCCATGATTGCTGTTATTGAAAGTTTCTAATTAAATGGCACTGTTAATAACGTACCTAATTCACCTGGGTGTTTCAACTTGTATGCACTGTGGCCTAAGATGAAAATTAACTCATTTTTAATTACAAAGATTATTATTTCTTCAGAGAACAATCTCAATAACATTTCTTTTAATTTTTGTTTGAAAAAAAAAAAAAAAAAAAAAAAAAAAAAAGGCTGCACATTTTGTTTAACATACCCCATCTCATTAAGAGTTGCCCAAGAAGTAAGAGGATAAGCAGTGTGAACCATTGGTATTAAAAAAGTGCTTGACTCCAACCTGAAGTCTGCTGCACATATTTCATCTGGCACACAAATACTGCAGTTACAGCTTTACATTTAGCTATTACTATTTTTAAGCTCATCCACAAACAGTTTTTTGTTTTTTACTTAAACACAAATCCTTCATATCACAGGGACATAACATTGAAAGGGTAACATAAAGTTGAATCAGGCCTATTATTCTCACAAATGTATTAAAATATTGATAATTAGGCTACAAATATGGGAAAAAAAAAAAAACAAATAAACAAAGCATAATTTTGAAGATAACATTTTCAGAGAAAGAAAAATTGCATTTTTCCAAATTGTTTCTTTCAGAGACTGAAATAAAATTTTCTTTTCCTTTACATATATATGGCAGTTACTCTAAAGATTTCAAATATTAGAAAAGACAAAAATTGCTTATGCTTCAAGGAACAAAAATACTTCTAATTGCTGAGATTCAGAAAATAAATGTTCTTTCTACATAAGATTAGACTATCTGCTTCCATATTAAGCACCTTCTAAAATTTCTGGCACTGACTAAATATGAGAGAATATCAGCACAGTGTGTTTTCCTGGAATTATTTTCAATCCTTTCCTTTTTCATCAGCTGAACTGACTAACCAGGTCTCTCTGTCGGTGAAAAGTTAGCACCGACTGTTACTGACCATTTTATCATAGTGCCCAATTACTTGTGCAGTGTGCATCAAGGAGCCTGAATTTACATATCTGTCTGAAGGAAGTTATTTTTAAATAGATCCATGCTGCACTGTAGGCCAACACACAGAATGATTTTTTTGTCTAACCCTTCATTCTTTATTCTTGGTCCTACAACCTTACCTACTGGCTGCAAGGTTTATCAAGTTCCCACTAAGAGCTCCATCTCATACTTATCAGTTCTAAGTGCAAAATTTGTTTTCTGTCAGCTGTTAGTTCTTGTTTGCTGTTTGCTTTTATACACCTCATGATGCAATAACTTACCAAAGTGGTTATTAAAACATATTTCTCCTTTGCATTTCAGGACCTCTGAAGGACACCTAGAAAATTCTTCAACAAGAACAAGTTATTTTTGAGTTCCACATAGTATTTCAAAG
This sequence comes from Centrocercus urophasianus, assembly GCF_019232065.1. NCBI lineage: Eukaryota > Metazoa > Chordata > Aves > Galliformes > Phasianidae > Centrocercus > Centrocercus urophasianus. The sequence continues at coordinate 54,908,364 of NW_024884142.1, read as the reverse complement.
AGATGACTTTAGTCATCAAATCTGAACAAATATGTTGTGAAGTGAAAGTTGTGATATATTTGTTTCTTATGTAATAAAAGTTGATATTTACATTGTAAATACTATTCTAGAGTTCTCTACTGAAAGCTGTACATATGGATGCGAGTTAAACAAATGAGAAGTCTGTAAGTCCATATGCTGTAAATCCTTTACTTCAATAAATTCATTTGAAAATGAGTGTGTAGCTGAAAAGAGCCCATTATTACTAGTTATTTGGCTTAATTTAGGTGTGGTACAACTTCAGATAAGTCCATACGATAAAACATGTGCATGCGCAGATATCTTCTTAAACAAGTTTAAAAATTTGAGCAAAAGAATATGTGAAGTGTCTTAAAACTTCATTACAAAAAAATGAATTCATTACAAAAAAAGGTATGCTTTTCTAGTAGTTTACCAAACAGCAGAAATGTAAAAGAATGGCAGATCAGTTGACAGTATCTTTCTTTTTAATTCATATTTTTAGTAGTTCACAACATAGAATTTATATTAAGACTATGAATGTATCAGTTGTTTTTAGTGATGAATGCTAAGCTTTGGAACTGCCAAAGCGTGCAAAGAAGAATGTGTCCCTTGACTCATTTGATGTCCAAAGACGTTGAATCTACATTTAGTTGTCGGTAGTTGTGATGATGAAATTATTTATTAAATATAAAAAGGATCTGAAGACACTTTTTTTATTTTTTTTTTTCTTAGAATTAGCATAACTTTCAAAATACATGGAGGTTAAATCACTTTAGTACCATGGCAAACCATTACTGGTTTGAATCAGTGCTACAGTTATCTGAAAGAACAGAGATTCCAGTAAGTGCCGACTCTACATTATTGGAGGAAAATGTTTTTAACTGAAGATTGTTCAGTTATATTACGAAGATAAAGCAAAGAAGTCTCCAGTCCCCATTACTTTACATTTATAGTATCATATCCTAATAAGAAACTGGAAGTTTGCAGCTAAGTAATTAGAATTCATCTACATTTTGTTAAAATTCTAGACTTCAGTGGTTGGATTATGTTCTAAGGGACTATTTACTTCCTGCAGTAAGAAAACTATGCATTTCTGCATGTGCAACTTATAAAATGCATATTCATGAATGATACAAGCCATAGCACTCCAGTGATCCATCTCCCACCTCCTTGAAAGAGACAGAATTTACAGTTTATTGTTCTCATTTAGATGGAGCCTTCACATATGATAAAATTTGGGATTTACGGGGAAAAGTTCTCAAAAATTTGTACTCTGTCATTTTGAAATTTTTTTGACTATTGCTATTTTCATGTAAAGTGAAAACCAGTTTGCACGGATCAGATTCTCTTATCACTATTTCTATGATGCTTTTTCAGAACAGATTTTAGTCTAAGCTGGCTTCACAGAAGTTCACAAGGTTCACAAAAGTTAGGCATGTAATTTTAATGTCTTCACCTAACAACTGGTCTTCTAAAAGTTGTCCACGCTCAATTCCTATCTCATTCTGAAAATCTGAGTAGTAAATTTAGAAATAGTGGGCTTTGGAAATACTTGAGGCATACTAGTAGATGGATGCTGTAGTATTTAATTGGAAATTTTTCCAATGTAGTTTGAATTTTGATAGGATTTTTGTGATAACATATATATAGATATCTTAATAAATAGTTACAACAAAGAAACAAAACTATATACAGAATTCATATACAAAGCTTTCTATTGAAATATACACAATAGAAATTGGCTCAATTTAAAATAACCAACGGTGGAGTGATCAAACTTCTGATCCCCTGATTCCAAAATCTTTAAATTTTATTTATTTATTCTGTGTTTGGCAGTAAGACATCTAGAAAAACAGCTTGTCTTCCACATCTAATATTTAATCTCCTCAATAGTTTGTTCCTCTTGGAAAGTACAGAATCTTAGAATATGTTTTTTATGGTATAATAGAGATGGAGTGGGTTTCAGGGAAAAAAAAAAAAAAAAAAAAAAAAAAAAAGGAATGCTTATAAGGAAACTACATATATAGTAAAATGTAAAATTTGTGCTCCCCTAGTAGTAACTAAAATAATAATAATAATCCCTCAGTGGATTAGCAAACAGAAGCATTTTAATTGCCATGATAAATTTTGTGCATATTAACAGAATCTAACAGAAAGGAGAGATACTGATCCTCAGGATAACTAATCCAGAGTTGGTATTAGTGTCAAAGTACAGTTCAGAACTTATTATAGAAACATTTGACATTCTACAGGGGATATGATTTTCAATCCATACATGTAGACTAAATAATTGTAGAAAATGTAACATCATTGACTTCAACTCCATAGGTTGTGGTAAAGTTAGATGATAAAAGTAGAGAGAAAGTCACAAAGTTGTACTGAATAAAACAAATTTTCAGTCTGCCAGTGTTTTGACACACCACCAGTCTTATGACCCACCTGCACAATGTCTTAGAATCATAGAGTTGCATTAATGATGAGAAAAAAATGGGCAGTTCCAAAGCAGTGCTAAGCGGAATGCTCGGAGGAAGGTGAATAGATAGGGCACTTCAAGATCATCACAGGCACAGAGAATGCAACTAGTGAAGAGGAAGGAATACAACTGTGAAGAAAACGTCCCACTATGTTTCTCCAGAATTTCTCTTCTAGCACAGGATAGGAATAACTGTTACAGCAGATAGTAGAATATTTTGTTTTACTGAATGGTGTTGGATTTTCAGACATGAAACTCTTAAAAACAGGAATGGAATCAACTTGTGTGCATTTTCACCAACCATGGAAAGGGATATTTCCTGGTCCTGAAATCCACAGAGAGGCTTTTCATGCATTTCTGCACATGTACAATCATAGCTGACTCAGGAGCATCATTCAGGATTGTTTATAACACCCTGATAATTACAAATGCTGACAAAATATTTTAAGACTGCACTCAGTAAAACACATTAAAAAGATAAATAAAACCATAAAACTCCTCTGATATTTTAAATAGACTTAGAGGATTTAAAATTTTATTGCACATGAAAGTGTAAGACAAGATATAAAAAAAATATACAAAAATACATAACTTGGATGCTAAGCTTAGGAATGACAATGTATAGGAACCTCAGAAAAAGTCCTATTAGGAGGAGTTTTTACTTGCTTGCAAGGCATTAGGGAAAAGTGGAGGGAAAGGGCTTTTACCTTGCATAATACTACCTATTCTTTCCACTGCTTTCTTTGTTTTCATTATTTTTTCTCATCATCCTTCACACAGCTTTCCTAGCCTTTGTTGATACTTTCATCTTTGTCTTGCAAAGCTCATGTGTGAATGTATTTTTGTGATGCAATAGAAACAAATGCAGCAGATATTATGTTTTATGATGTAGCAGACAGGCTCACCAATGTAATAACTCTTAGCTGTGGTAATGATGAGAACTGCAGAGGACTGGAGCAACAAAAAGATTTACAAAAGATCCCTGTCTTACAGATAGTCCCTAACTTCCCACTGGATGTCTTCCATCCTTAGATGCACCCGGCAGGACGGATGGCCTCCTGCTTTTACTGGCTCAGGCAACTGAAGTATTTTCAGCTTTCTTTCATTTTGCTTTGGGACAGACAGAATTGCATCACTTGCCTGGTTGACAAGCTGGTTTAGCATTAGAAATAGAAACTCTGTTATGAAGAATTGAGCCACATAAAAAAGAGAGAAAGAAACTGATGAATCTTGAAATACAAATTACATCTCTTCAAAAAAGCACCAGATATTAAAAAATAGTTTATATATGGCTTTTGTTTCCTGTAGAGTTAAGACTCTTGCTTTAAGAACAAAGAGAGAGTCCATTCTTGTTGTCAGAGAACTTACATTATGCAAGACCAATTGTTAACAAACTATGCCAGGAACACAGTTGGATTGCTTGTCCTGTCCTGCTGTTACTTGGCAGTTTCTGGCTCAAGTAGCTGTCCTTGTTGGAAGCTGTGTTCTAAGTGACAGCCCGGATGCTTGAAAAATGCCTTATGAGCCATTTGTTACTGCCCTAACATCCTCAGTACAAGAGTACCATTACTCTTCTCATGAAGTTTTATTCCTTGATTAGTTTACAGACTGCATTCAGCTCCCAGACTTTGCTTTGTCAGGCTGAAGAAACAAAGTCAATTTTGTCTCATCCGACAAATGGCAAATGGCTCCGCATTTTCGAGACTATGCTGGAGCTCCATGATGAGTAGGATCATCTTCCAGAGCTTGACATTCCTAAAATAAAGATTAACAGATTTATCTTCTCAGGCAGAATTATCAGGTAACCTTGATCTCTTCTCAATTGAAGTGAACAGCAATGTTAAGGACCAATGCTATGAGGATTTTGGAAGACCAGACTTTTCAGTCATGGTAAATTTTTATTATTTTTTTAGTATTTGTTTTTGCTTCTCAAACATTTCCAAGTTTCCAAAAGCTGAGGAAGTAGAATCACCAAACACGTGAGATGATTAAGCTTTTCTGGGGCAGGTGAGTAGTGAACAACTCGATCCAATTTTGTTTTTGTTTTAATTTGGTTTCTTTAATCCCTCTGCCATAGGAGGTGACAAATACTCTGCTTGTTTTACTCTTTTATCATCTGCAGTATAGAGTAGCTGGATGAGGATAGAAGAATCCATGGATCTTTGCTGGCTTCTGCCAGCGTAAAGAAGGGGGTATGGGGAAATGCCCATTCTCAGCAAAACCCTACAAAGTTATCAACGAGATTAATACAGAAGATCTGTATATCCTTTGATTTGCTCTGAGAGTAATGAGTGATACATGTTACACATTGGTCTCTCACCTGTACTAATGCTTCAAAAGGATGAAGGAAGAGGTCTATGGAAGCACTCCTGTTTTTTGGTCATGTATATTAAAAAATAATGCCAAAGTGTAGTGCCAGTGATGATGGGGGGCTTGAGGGTCTCCTTTTATCTATAGCTAAATGGATTACTGGGGGATTGCCTTCTGGATCATTAGCCTACTGCTGTGCAAGAATAAAGAAATCCCAATTAGTAGACTACTTGGGCACCACTCTTTGATTTATGGTTCATTCTGTGTGCAGTACAGGTGAGAAAACAAGAGTTTAATGTACCCTTCCTTCATAGAGCAGGGTCTAGATTCTCTGAAGATCAAATTTAATGGGCAGTGAAAGAAAACTTTCTGAAACTTTGAGGTTCTATTTGAATGTGTTTTCCCAAAGAATGCCTAATTCGAAATTTCATTTCCCTTGCCTTAGCTCAGCTGAATAGCTTTTGCATTCTTGCAATATTTTGAAGGGCTGTGGAATAATATATGAGTTAATTAGGTTGCTTTTTGATGATGGAACAAACAGAACTTCACCTGTTAAAATCAAAATGACATTTAACAGGACTTCTTTTTGATTATTCATTTAAAGTATGCTTGCAGGATCTGATTAATAAATAAGTGCCTGGCCAATAGACATTATCTTTGTAATAAGTGTTAATCTAGATAAATGTTCTATTTTATATTTCTAATTACATTACCACTTAACAGTTCTCTAAGGGAAATCCATCAGAAATTTGGTTTCAGAAACATAGTGCTTCATGTTAATTTCATGTTTGCTGAATGATACGCTTCAGTGTGAAAACAGCATGCTACATAATTAAAATGCATACAGATTATTAAATTATTTTCTATTACAAAGTGAAGAAATCAGTGAAGGAAAAGCTCTTCTTCCCTAGTGTTATTCTCTGCAGCTGCAATGGTCAACCACAGTGGTAAATACGTTTTCAAGGACTTTTACACTGGCTTTAAAGCAGTGGGGGAGGAAAGACAGAAAGTGTTTCAATCAACCAACAAACAACAGCAAAAAACTTTCCAAACCTTCCATCTAACATCTGGCTCAGTGTCAGAAGGAAAATAAATATATTACAGAATTTTGGTTAAATAAATCCACAATTACAGCTGTTATAACGCTGTGCAGAAACAATATCTTTGCAAATCATCAGATTTCTGTAGTCAGAGTCCTAGAATTTTGTATTCTCTCTAAGTGTACTTCTATGATTGTGGAACTTTCTTAGCTATTTTGGATTCATACCTTCAGAAAATCTTGAGTCTGAATGCTTTTCCATTTATAGCATAGCAGCTGATCTGTTAAAAGATATTGCTTCCTGTTACAAACCTGGCTTCTCTTAGTTTCTCAGTTTGTTTTGGTTGCTCTGCTACCAAAGTTCTGCAGATAAATTAACTCAAGATTAAAAATTAAATATTTTTAACATACCTGAGGCCCAGACCTCAGATATTTATGTAGCTGAACTTCTGTAAAGTCGAACCAGAAACCTACAAAATTAAATACAGATTTTAATGAGCCTTCAGTTGGCCTACAATGGAAAATCTGTAGATAAACATTTCCCTTTCAGATATCATGCAGTTATAAATCAGTATGTATTTTGTAATAGTGACTTCATTTAGTGTCGTTCCTAGAAGGAATATGACAGTTTTGAGTATTGTTACACTATCTGCATATATTTTTGGCTCAGCAACTGTTAGAAATGCCATATTGTTGATGCATAGTGTTAATTGGTAGGTACTGGTGACAAATACAGAGAAAAAAATAAGCTTGCATAAGCTGCCTAATAAAGTTTCATTTGATTCTTGAAGTGGGGGGGGATTAAATAAGCAATTGTAGTAATGAAAGTTTCAAATGACTCAGAGAGAAATCATGACTTTCACTGCATACAATCTATCAAAACAAACTCAGTTTCTGACTGCCTGATTAGTTTTCTTTCCAGCTGCTGCCTTACCACAGAAGGCTTCTTATCATTTGTTCTATGGTGTTTTTTTTTTTCCCCATTGCTGATGTAGTATTACAAGTAAAAGTTTGATATGCAAGTTCTATCGTAGTTTAGCAACAAGGATTTTACATGAATTGGGTCTGTGTGAAACTGCAGCAGTGTACCAGTGAGCTAATCACTCCATATACAAAACCTGAAATTGTATTCTACGTATTTCATGACTAGGAATAATGGGTTAAATCCCTGACATAGCTTCTTTATTACCATAATGCAAATCAAAATCTTTGTTCCTAGAATAAACATGTTTCATGAAGGAATTATTTTTGCTTATTTATAAAATGAAGAGTGGTTTGAAAATGATTGATGCCTGCATGACGATGAAGCCCTGAAGAGATGTTACTGTACCATCTTACATAAGTGGCAAATGTGAAAAAAAAATTTTGCTCTGAGTCATGAAGTCAGTTGTAACAAGAGATAAACATTTCCTATTGTAATCCTATTTCCCATCACTAGACCTCCACTTTGCAATGGTAAAATCTGTAGTTCATTAGCTGTTCTTGCCCAGAATAATACAACTCTTTACATAGAAACATAGTTTTCATCCCCCCAAGAGTTACTTGCTAGTCATTAGGATATGGAAGGGAATCTTACTAAATTTTATTCAAGAGGTATTGTTAATTCCAGTTGCAAGAAGAAAATGTAAGAAGCTATCATCACAAAACATGTGAGATTTTTCTTGAAATAAATCTGTTTATCAGAATGTTGGCTGAGCACTTCTTATATATAGGCATATAAACAAGGAAATGAATTATGATGTATAATGTATCTTAATCACATACAAGGGAGCCTTATTTCATGGAAGAAAAAACTGCAATTTGATTCCTTCAAAAGAGAAGAAATCTCAATCAAATGCTATTGTGTGTGGTGACTGGTGACACTTGCAACAAAAGATTAGTGTACTCAATGTAAACTGGTTCTTAGGCTGGCCACGTGCTGCAAGGAGATGTGCTCATTGCCAAGGCTGTGCTGGTCACAGGCATACAGCCTCTCCACCGTGACCTGACAGGGCTGAGCCAACAGTGCCAACAGTGTCACATTCATGGCAGTTTAGGACATTAACAATCTGTAATTCAAGTGGAAATGCTCTTTGGGGTGTGCTTCTATTGTTTTCTAAGCAGATATTTACATTGATATTTGGAAAAAAATGTGGAACAGTGACAAAGTCAAGAAATAGATAGCCTGGGCTAGCCATAAAATAAAATCAGTATTTCCTAGATTCTGCTATTGCTCTCTCATGATAGACACTCCTCACTATCAAACTAAATGTCTAGATTATAATAACACAACAGTATGGCCTATAATAATAACAGATCATAATCATAGTTGTATTCAAGTTCACTTCATAACCTGTAGTGACACGAGCTGACAGCAGTGGCAGATAGTAACACTGCTAGATTCTCAACAAAAATAAAGCTCTGCTGAAAAGGCTGGCGCCTGCTTCAGGAGAGGCCAAAGCATAGATGCAGACCCCAGATAATGACAGCCTGAGCCCTGCATCTTGATTTATCTCAGGGTAGCAGGGTGGAGAATGTTTCCAGTGCTGGTGCATCTAGAAGCCATCTGCTTGGTATAGGTGCTTACTTTCCAACTTTCTGAGATCAGCTTTACCTGATGACTCACTAGTGGCTCACAAGTTCAGGACAGCTGACCAGCATGCTCCCTTTTCCTAGCAAAGCTCTCCTGTTCCTAAAAGACACCAACTGTCTTGTGCCATTTAACTGTGGCACACAAAATGCCAATCAGATATTTTTTTCCTGCCAGAGGTTTAACATTTACTCTGAGAGGCATATGCTGAATGACTGACAATGTTAATTAAAAACAAACAAGGAAATTATCAATAGACACTGAAAGTCTGATGCACAATAATGATCTTGCTGAGTACAAGCTGAAATAAGTGGTGCCTTCACATTTTCCATCGTAATATGGAAAAACACACAAGTGAATAGAGATAGTAAGGGTAAATTACTTTAAGTTAAAAATGGTTAACTGCAAGAATAGTTATACACATAAGTAATACATGGATTGCATATAAATACCGATGCACTACAGGAAATAAAAACTTCCCGGTGCCAGAGGAACAGCAAAAATGAATCAAGATGAGGTTAAAATGGATTCTGGGTCCTGCCATGAAGACTTCATATTTCATGTGTTTTGAATTAAAATTTGATTCTGTTTTATAAGAAAGCACCCAGTGCTGGAAATATGTGGCTCTCTTTTCCCTTGTGGAAATGGTAACAGTATTGCTTTTCAGCCCAGGGAATACAGTGTGGGGGCAGAGATCTTTCAGCACCCATCCAGCAATGTGCTTTCCACAAGAAGGTTTTATTTAAAGCACAACAATGCTGTTTTCCTGAATGTTCGTAACTCCAGCATATCTGCAGGGAGCCTATTAGGAGTGAGAATTTACCACAGATGTGTCAGGTGCTTCTATGAAGGCTGAAGACCCCAATGGAGCCATCAAAATTTTTTCAGGGGCCCCACTGGCTGACCAGTAGATGACAGACTTCAGTCTGTGTGGATGTGAGTCAGTCTCGAACTGAGAAGCTGATGGGAACTGTCAAAGTAGTTACTTACATTTTAAATCTGGAACCAGGGAAAACTGTGCTGAACAGACTTGTCTGAGAAGTAGTAAGGACTAAATTGACATGAGATTTTGTGGAAATCATGAAATTCACTTTTCATAAAATTTGTGGGAGTTGGGCTTTTTTTTTTTTTTTTTTTTTGCCACCACCTCAGTGATGAATAATAGGCTTCTTATTAAAAAGAACATCTCTGACTACTATTGAGAACTCTGAAAGTAATAGACAGTTTTTATCAGAACTGATTTAGACACAGTACATAAAAATAGATGGAAAAAATATCTTCAGCAAAAAACTGTCTTCCTCTAAGCAGGTGTGGATATACAACCACATAATCTGACATGTAATCTGCTAACACAAGGCATAAAATTCTACACAGTATAATTCTTGTTATGATTAACCTTTTGGATATTTAATGGTTTCTCATTTAATCATAGTTCACATTTATATTACAATGCACAGGTTAGGAGTTAGAACAAGTTAAATTTATTAATTAAAGCTCATCCACAACACTCCTGGGAAGCAGAACAAGAATCATTAAATTCTTCTGGCAGAGGAGGAGAAACTAAGCAGAAGAAAAAATAAGTGACATATCCAATATCCCATAAAACCAGAAATTAAGTCCAATATCGTCAGCTGTCAATTCACTGTTGTAGTTACTGGGGACTTGGTTACAAGCTTTTTAGTTTCAAAATATTTTAAAAGACTAAGACTGTCCACTGAAAAATCCATCCCATTTATTGCTTAAACTGAAGTTGCACTTGGGCAGGTCCTGCAGAGCATTGTGTGCTGCCAACACACCGGATATGCATCCAGTGGCCCATTTCTGCTCTTCTAGCAGGAACAAAAGACGAAGATTAGCTGTAAAACGCTGATTCCTAAGATTCAACAGCTGCATTGTGACTTGAAATGCAAGTCACCGTTGACTTATTTAAATACTTAATTCAACAATCATGAAGAAGGGATTCCCATTCTCACCCTACCTCCAAGGGCAATGTCTAAAGATGAATAGCAAATGTTACAGAAATGCCTAATACTTATAACCCCTGAACAGAAAGGACTGTGCAGATATCTAATCAAAGGTCAATAGATTTAAGCTTGAAGTGGACATGATTCGCAATGAAGAAACTCCTCAAAAGGATGTTTTGAATATTTCAATTTCCTTGAAAAATGATACACGCCTTCTTATGTTTTCAGTTCAAAACTTCACTTTTAACAACATGGGTTCAAACATGTGCAATCAGAACCAACACTACAGTCTGATAGAGAAGTCTTTTAAGAGCTAAAAGTATATTTTTGTGATTTCAGAAGCTAAAAGTATATTTCTGTGATTTCAGAATGGAGTTTCAAATAAATTCCTTTTTTTTAATTGTTACATTATATAGATAAGGATTTTCTGCTAACACAGAGAGCGGCCTAGTATTCCAGGTTTTAAAATTGTTAGCATGCGTGTTCATAAACACAGATCATATTTTCACAATGCTCTCAAAAAAACTTCTATGTCTATTTAAATAATTTTTAATATATTTTCCCAAATAAAGTTATTTCCTTTCCTTACAAGTTTTTACCAGCACTACCAAAGTACCAAGAACACTGGATACAGCCCAAACTCAGATTTAAATGGAACTATCTTTACAAAATTAAATAGGTCTAAAATGATTTATTACATAGATGCTCAAGTTTTTTGCACTTGAACCTGTTCTTCAGGATAGCAGTTTTGTAGAAAAATACTACCTGGAGAGATTTTTTCACTTCTTTCTCTGCCATTACATAGAAACAGAGATGAATGCCTTACAGGCTTAATTGAACAACAATTTTCTGTAATTTTTATTTCTATTGATTGAGACAACAAAATGCGTTTTTTTAAATGTATTCAGAAGGTCAGATAGCAACATAAAATTTTTAATATGTTTATTTCTGTGTCAATTCAAACACATAACTGGATTCTAGAGAGCTGATGAACCTTTACTTTCTACTAACTCATTGAAAGAGCTTTGATGGCTATATTCAGCAAATTTATGCCCAGTAAATTACAAGCTGTCATAGATGATAGAACAGGAATGCTGAAGAACTGAGATTAATGCTGAAAATTAAATACACATTTGTGTGTTTGCATCATTAAAGGGAAGGACATAATCTTCTATGTGTACATGCCAAAAAAACCATATCAACAGATGTAAGGCTTCCCAGTTTCTTTCTACTTGGCAGTGTATTTGTCCCTATTGAGTACACTGTGTTGTATATTAAAGCATTTTATTTGCGAAATCACATTTCTTCCTCACACTTTCTCTCCCTGTCTGATGTCTTTGGATTTGGTTTATAAAGAAAAAAATATTATTCTCAGTGAGATGAACCAATTGAGCAAAACTGGAATAGGTAGAAGATAGCACGGCTCTCAAATTAAATTTGTATTTCCTTGAAACACCTAAAAAGACACAACAAATTACTTTTGAAATCTTTATAACACAATGTCAGTGAATTATCTTTTGTTAGAATTCTACAGCAAATAATTCAAGAAGATGTTTTTCATGGAAGTACAAGGTAATAGCAAATCTTAACAGCAGCAAGGACCTGAGACTGTTTGAAGTGTAAACTACTTCGGAATACAACGATGATTTTGTATAAATGTTCACTGTTTTCTCATTCCTTTATGGGGTAACTCACCCCAATGAGCCTTACAACACAGGCTTTCCCTTATGTGTCATTAGGAAAATTAAACAAACAAATAAATCAATAAGAAAATAGTCTTCATTATCACGGCTGACCTAATTTGAATCTTGAGTATCCTTGCTCTTACATACAAAACTACGATTTCTTAGTTCTTAGGAGCTGTAAATCTCTACATCTTTCTACTTTCTCTTGCTAGGTTAAAAAAAAAAAAAATTCTGGGATGCAATTTATCTATATCTTGTTCTATGTGAACTTTTATCAGCTCTAATTGCCTTTCTGCTTTGATGTACTCATAAAGTCTTTCAACATTTCCATTCCCTTCCCTCCCACTTGGGAAAATATCCCAATCCTCAGAATCTGACCTTTGGCTTATTTCATGAAGACGAAAGCAGAGAATTTATTCAGGCTCAGAGCAATACTAACGTCATTAACTAACTTCCCACTTTCTGTATATCCCTTAGTGGCTTCACAGAATACTGGATTGGCTTTTTACTTGGGTAATTAAATGACATAAAATCAAATTATTACTACTAAAGTATTTATTTGATTATTTTATTGCATTTGCATGGTTGCAAGTTTACCTTTTGCTGACATTCTTAAAAACTTCTCTCTCTCTCTCTCTTTCTCTCTCTCTTTCTTTCTTTCATTTTAAGGTGTTTTGTATATTAGGCACCCTACTTTCCAGACTGATATTGACCACCTTCAGTCTTTTTCTCCTTCCTTTTCAACAGCTATGGAAAAACCGTGGTCCTCAATGTTAGCAGAAGCTTCTGCCGCTGACACTAACACTGGCAAGAAGGTGCCCCATGTAATTCTGGTTTAGCGCCTCATCTGAATGTGTCACTTCTGAGAAGACAAATTTCATTCTACCATCTCTTATTGGCCTTCCAGCTTTGTTTCTGCTAGCTTTCCCAGGGATACTGCGATCACAGGGAGAGTGGCTTCTGAAGGGACTTTCTCTGCCATCGTAAGTACCCTTTTTTTTACTAAGTAGATATACAGCTACATTTTATCTAGCAATTGAAGTATCAATATGAATTTCAACACTCAGAAAGTTGACTTGAAACTTTCTAACTCGCATCACACTAACAAACAGCAATGGTAATTCCTACAATGACCCTTCTGTGATGAGAGTTGGCCTCAGTTTTATACCACATTATAAAATAACTTCTCAGTGCAGTCAACTTTGCTCATTTGCAGCTTTTTTTTTTTTTCTCTCTATGAACATCTTAGCAGCTCACTATGACTGGCTTCTCCCTGTGATTTTGTCCAAACTCGTATTTTCAAAATACAGTTAGTATTTTCCATATTTATCCTCCAGCTTGCCTGTAAGCCAGAACTTTCGATGCCTCAAAGCAGACATATCCCCATAGGCAACACTTCTTCCCTCCTCCCCCCCAGACTTCATATATAAATATTACATGCAAAAGAAGAGATACTAAGTAGATATTCCAGTGGTGAATCATACTGTTCTCTCATATGTCATTTAAAGAGTAATCCTTATTTTGATCTGAAACATTTGATTTATCATATTGCCTTTTTTCTCCTTTCTGTTCTTGCTTTGATCTTAGTGTGAAAAATAAAGATGTCCCCTCCCCAGTCTTAATACATGCTTCTTTACATCCATATTACTTATCCTCAACTTAATGATATGCTTGCTACGCATAAAACAGACATACAGATACCTACACCACCTAAGAATCCAAGAACATTTTCTTAGCAGGGGCTTCCAAATCCTGTTGGCCCAGTTTTGACTATATTTACATGCCCAACATGGCAATTCTCAGCACAGTCTAAATATGTTGAAGGTAATCTAATCTGTACTATGAGAAATAAGTGGGAAGATATGGTCTGGAAACAAGACATAATCATCAGAAATTGTAGAGTTCAGACTCTTTTCAGTTCACATCTTCAGACTATTTAGTAAACAGAGAAAAATATTACATTTCCCACAGCAGTTTTTTTTACATTAACTTCTCATAATGAGTCAGTAATGATTGTATGAAATTGTTGTCCTGCAGGTGGCTTCAAAGGTAATCTCTTTAAATCATTTTAATGGTTTAAAACAGATGTGCTTGATAATCATCTTGCCAGCTAGATGCTACTGCGATGTCTGTACATGACAACACTTCTGACCATGTTCTATCCTCCATTTCCAATTAATTCTATGGAAATTTTTTTGCTTAGTATGAGCAGGATTGGGCCTTCTGTATTTTAAGTAAGTGACTTGAGAGAAATATGAATTCTGCTAAAAGTCAAAAGAAGAAGGAATAGCTATCCACTCCATCATTAGTATAATTACTCAGGATTTTGCCTTAATTTTGCAGTGTGTTTCAAGAATTTTAATGAGGGATAGTGCTATTGCAAGACAGATAACGTATGACTACATCTTTAAAAGCTTTAAACTGTGGAAGGAAAACAAATATAACACTAGTAAAAAATACGGCATAATCAGAACATCTAGAAGTAGAGCAAGAGGTTTTCAATGGATTTTCTGCTATCCACATTCTCCCATATGTTGAGGTCAGCAGCTCAGTAACAACAACCACAACTCTTCCCAGCCACTTACAACTTGGTAAGGTGCACATGAGAAGGAGATATTGCATTGAAAAAAAATAAGAAACTGAACACCACACTTGATTTTCTAAAGAGAGAGAAAATAAGGAATATAGAGGTAGAAATAAAAGACCTTGTTACTTCCAGAGCCTATGAATGGCAATATCAGTTCTTCAGAGCAAGTATTACATGTCCTTTTTATCAAGCAGTCAAAGTTCTAGGATCAGAGTTTTGGTAGGAGTCGTACTGTAGTCGCTGGCATGTGAGAAGCAACAGAGCAGAGAGGTGAGGTCCTCTCTTTAAAACTGCAGTTTGGTGCAGCTTAAGTCATGTGTTCTCATGGTGTGATAGTTGCACATCATCATCCTGCTTTGGGGAACAATTTCTGGGAAAGGTTGTCCTGCTTCTGTATTCTGCTACACTGACCTTCTCCTAGGATTTTTTAATCAACAGCCCTTTCAAAAAAAAAAAATAAATAAATAACAAACACTATCTTATTTAATTTCTAGAATTTTATTCGAGAAAAAGCGGCCAGAAAACTATGATCATGTCTTCATCATTTCCTAATACCATAATAAAATGCTTTTAACTCAAACCAGCCACAGATATTCCAGAAGAGTCAAAACAGAAGGTGAATTAGACATGAAAGTTTGAAATTTTCGTGTGAATGTGATATCAGCTTTAAATGTGTGGTTGGTCTGCAGATGGGTTACACCTGGTTACTGTTAGTTACTATTGTTATTGAGATGTAGAATTCTACACAACAATTTCATTAAAACTGTTTTCCAAATATGGATGCATGCTCCCCAAGTAATGTACAAGACAATCTATTAGGGTGCAGGAAGAAAATAGTTTTGTACTATAAACAAGATAAGCTGTGAAAATAACAAAATGTATTTATTTTATCCTTATCCTTTTTTTTTTTTTTTTCCCCCCTGGTTTTCTGTTTTATAATATATATTGCATACTAGTGCAGCAATATATATACACAATTCATAAATATAAGAATATACTTAAATTGGGTACACATGATCAGCATATTTTTACTGATTGAGATACGTGAGTAAAAATTTTTGGAGAGCACAGTGTTAAAGAATTCAAACTACAGGAATCTAAAGAATATTCAGTGTGCTGTTAGTTCCACAAAAGAATTACAGTAAATCCATGCCAGGCCTGTCCCCTGTCACAGGAAATATCCCTTCGTTATATTACTAATTTAGTGCTTTTCTCTGTGGAAAGATTGAGAAAAGTGAATTACATGCACATGGAAGGAAGAGGTTGGACTTTGCTCAAGGAACAGCTTTTACTGGCAAAACAATCATATTTTAAACATCCATGCTCCTCCAGAAACATCATCCAGATACATACAGCCTGACACAACTCTTGATCTTCAATATGGCCAATGAATTTGAATTGGTTTGTTCTGAGGACATTCTAGGTAGGAATTCAAATCTGGAAACACTGATTTGGCAATTAATTTTATGTCTTGAGGAACTACTTCCAACAAATACACTACATGAGTTTTCTTTCTTCTTGTTGTTCTTGTGTCCTACTCTGGGTGCAGGCTCAAGCACAGAAAGTCTTTGCTCAAAGTGAGGGATAGAGCTCTCCAGTAGGAGCTTGCATGGAATTGACCAAGAAAAAAAAAAATTTTGCTACCTAACAACAATTGATGATAAAGTTAATTGTAACTCCCCCCAAAATGTATTCTATAAGAAAAAAAATGTTGCAGAAGAATAAGATGAGAGAAAATCCTTGACTGATACAAATGCGTATGACCCAGTGCTGGGCAGAAGAAGTATTAAGAAATGAAGAAGATGGAAGTAAAAATGCTGAATTTGTTTGCTACTCAGTACTCCGAAGATAAAATCTTCATTTTGTACCTAGCATGCATAGAATATACGAAGATTTGCATCTCTTTGTTTGAAGGAATCTAATTTCTCTCTTTACTGTCCTACTTGCCCTTACCATCCCTTTGTAACTTCCTTCAGTACTGTCACAGCAACTGGGAAAAAGTATTACTAGAGCTGCAGGTTTTGACCTTGATAACTAAAACAAGATACACGAGAAAAGAATTGTTAAGATTAGGAGCCTTATTTGATCTCAGACTTTGATGATTTAAAGACAACAGCTAATCTCATTCCTGACAGAGGAAGACTCTGAGGGTTTCCAAAAGGACAAAGACACCCATATTTGTCATTCACATGAGCTTAAGCTGTATTATGAAGCTTTTTTGACCACCATCTGTTTGCTAAGTCCCTTAGGTATCTTACTAAAACTACAGAAATATGATGTTTTCTTCAAATCATTGACATCAGAACACTGAAGGACAAGTATTAAACATTAACATCTGATTGTTGCTTTAATTTTGCTTTCTTTCAAGAGACAGGAAAAAGAATTCCTTGGAAAATTATTAATCTAAATCTTCTGTTTGGTAAAGGAACTTCAAAAAAAATGGAAAACATTTCAACGAACATCATAAACTTTTTAAATTTTTGCTTTGTTTCTGGGATTCTGGCTGACGGATTGTTTATCTACCACAAGATACCAGACAGTACTCTTCTTCAATTAGTTTGAAAGATGTCACAAACTAAAGAAATAGAAAAAAAAAAATTAAAAGCGGTACCTCTGGACTCAGCACTGCGAAGTTAAGAGACAGGACTGCTGTGGTGACCTTAAGATGAGCAAAGTTGTTTAATGAAGTGGAATGTATGTGTAGGAGGGGATTAATTGTAAATTCAGCATGTGGCTTTAAAGAATTTGGATTTGAAGACTGTTTTTTTTCAGAGCTTCATGCAAAAGAATTCCTATCAGAGCTCTATATTAATAGTGAATGCATTAATTTGATTTAAATTCTCATTCGGGAAATGTCACTGAATAAAACAAATTAATCCAACACCATGATATAGTGTTATCAATCTAATCGGGAAGGAATACACAAGAAATCATTAATGCTGAGGATCATAAAATCTGCTGATTTCCCTGAAAGAGGAAAAAAAGACAAAATGAAGCAGGAAAGAAGGAAGGAAAAAAGTTTTGTGAGGAGACAGACTTGGAAACAAGAAGAAAACGAATGTTTAAAAAAAAAAAAAAGATGAAAGTGAGTGTAAGCTAAAAAGATAAATAAATAAGATTAAGTTATAGGAAGAAAGAGGAAAGACCAAATGAAACTCTCTGTGCCAGATAAGGATATCATTTGATAGAAAGCAGAAGGCAACACATAATATGAGCTGACAGATGAGGTGGAGAAAACCACATGGGTAACCAAATATTTGCAAAAGAGTGTCAGCAGAAGAGCTGTGGTTTAACCAAAGTGGCAAATAGCTGAGGCACTGATGCTTCACACAGCCTCGTTCAATGGGAAATGTCCCTGGGGTGTGCCTTGCTGAAAGGAAGAGTTGACGACACAGGAAGGGAGAGGGGAAGTCCCTGAGCTGCCTGCTCAGTCTCCAGGACTAGCAGGCACACAGCTAGCACAAGTACTTAAAAAATTCAGTTGTTTTTTTAATTTTGTTTCATTGAGAAGGCTGTGGTTAGGGCAGAGTTTTGTGACCACACTACCTCCAGGTGTGACTATCTCAATGCTTCCTATGAGACATCACACCATACACTCATGAGCCTACTCCTGTTGCATCAGAGCACAGCTCACCACACTCAAGGTGCATTTCCAGACTGACAAAAAAGGTCTTCACAACAATATTGATCAGGTTACATTTGGTTCTTAGCGTCCACTCACAGTCTTGAAGACAGGCAGATGGAGCTGGAGGCAGCTTTACACAGAAAATTCAGTTTCTAAAGGCAAGGTTTCTGAGAATAAAATGGACATTTTTGAAGCAAAAACTCTTTTTTTCAGCTCTTTCATGCTGTCTGTTCTTACATGTATTCTTCTGTACATGCAGGCTAGAGGACGAAAAATGGTCTTGCTTTGAGCTACAACAGCTGCTTTGAAGTGGTTGATCGACTTTGAACTGTACACTGCTAATTTCTGATGGTGGGTCTGATGAAGGCAAACTACAGCACAGTATTTTCTGAGGTTCTAAGGTGGAAAAGACATGCAAAAATCATTATATTAAACCTACCATGCTGATACAGTGAGCTGTAATGTCCAAAACAGGGATAGAGCTGCTAAACCCCTGCAGCTACATACAGATGGGAATATAAATCACACATAATGTGACACATTAGATAACAGTCATGTCTCTTTTCAGCAGAGAATTAAACTGACTCATGGTATTCACTTATTTCCTAAGTAGAGCTCCTAGAATTCAATCTCAATACTAGAACTCAATTACTTGGACATTTTATATACTGTGTTGAAGGCCTTATTTCTATTCCAATATTATATTAAACCTATTCTGCATGACTTAACGTCTACTTTCTGCTTCAGGATGATACCACTTTTATCATTCTGGGAAAGGTTGCTTACATAATTATAAATGACCAAAGGGCAAAAAAACAAAACAAAACAAAAAAACACAAAAAACAAAACAAAACAAAAAAGCTGGTTCAGAAAATATTTGAGGTAAATTTTTTCTCCCCAGACTGTTTCTAACTTACAATTTCATTCAGAAATCATAAGGTAAGCTAGTTAGGAAGTGCGACATATTTTCCAACAATGAAGATGAAAATAGATACTATATTAGTAAAATGTCATCCAAAAACAGCAAGATCTTTAAAATCACAATCACACTTGACTTAACAGTTTGAGTGTTATTTGAGCCACCCTAAAGCTTCTTATTTCCATGCTGCAAGATTGACATATTGACAGTTACACAGGGATGAACTTTAAAAATACATGAAGGCAGTGGAGGTCAACCAAAGTCTGAATAAATGTTAGAGTGCCAGAGGCTCATGAGGAAGTGTAAGAAATTCAGGCATTCCTAATGTCCCTGAGACCAAAAAAAAGGAATTAACAGGGCTCTGAATGTGTTGCCTTGAAGTCAGACCAATGGGATTCCAAGCACTGGCTAGTCTCAAGGAAGCAAGAAAGAGGTCAGCACTGCCCAGATTTCTCAGCACTGTGCTAAGGGGAAAACTGCAAAATCTTATCTAGAAAGGACAGAACTA
Source organism: Centrocercus urophasianus (assembly GCF_019232065.1). Classification (NCBI taxonomy): domain Eukaryota; kingdom Metazoa; phylum Chordata; class Aves; order Galliformes; family Phasianidae; genus Centrocercus; species Centrocercus urophasianus. The sequence goes on along the minus strand of NW_024884142.1, from coordinate 54,888,685 downwards.
CAAAGAATTTTCAGATCCTGCTGTTTTCTAAAGAAAGGAGACTCTACTTTTATCTGTGCTTTCTCATCTGTCTTTACAATTATTTGTACCTTTATACAATTCTTTAGCTGAATGTGTATCTATATGCAAATAAATAAGACCTCAGAACATTTCTTTTGCTTTTAAAGCTTTCTGAGTGGTGCAAAACTAGCTGAGAGCTTCCACTTTCATTTCTGCAGACATTGTACTCTACAGAAATCTTCAGAACAGTGTTCAGGATTGTGCCAAATATTTATCTCTTGCCAAAAATCCTTGCTTTTCACTGCGAGTTCAACAACAGACAGGTTTAAAGCGTAAACCTGGATAACGCATTTTTAATCAGTCCAGAGGAATTTGTCTGGAAGATGAGTTTTGCTACTCGAGCTTGTTTTTAATCCCTTCCCTTACAATCGTCAGTAGGAGAGACAATCCTGCCATTAGGAATGCTCTGTGGGGAAAGGAGGACTGTTCCTACAGCTTGTTGAGACTTCTCCTTCAGCCTGCTGTACATCATGTTTTATTTTCACTTGTTCAGAAGTTGCCCATATGCTTCCTCTTCAGATAAAGAAGAGGAGCCAGATAATACAAATAACCTAATGAGACGGTCTGCCCCTGTGAGAAGAAATCATACCCTTATGATAAGGAATTACTAACTGAACATAGATGTATGGAGCTGTAGAAAAATAACAGGATGCCCAGAGGGATTGAGTTCAGAGCAACACCTGAAGCAGACAGTTTATAGGAAGCAAACAAAAGCTTCTGGTCAGATAAGAGAAACAACACTGGCAACAGTAAGGCACATCTGCTGTGCATGACTATGATGCATGTAAGAAAGCATATCTTATTAAGTGAGATTGCATCCATGCTGCTGCTGAAGACATGACTATGGAATGCAAAGAGCACTGGCTCACTTGCTTGTGCAGGTAAAAGTAGTACAAACACCATAGCACTACTTTTAGGACAAGATATGCCATTGTGGGGGAATTTGCACCTACATAGTGACTATGAGTTTCCAATAGAGTTTATACATCTCAACTGCAGAGTAAGCATACCTTAGTATTGCCACTCATTAGGCTTGGTAATGCATAATTTCTGCAGTCTATAGAATGACTTGGGTTGGAAGGGACCTCAAGTATGAACAAGTTTTAGCCCCTAGCCACAAGCAGGGCCACCAACCTCCAGATTTTGTACTAGACCAGTTTGTCAGGGGCCACATCCAAACTGGCCTGGAATACCTCCAGGAACAGAGCATCTGCTTCTCTGGGCAGCCTGTTCCAGTGCCTCACCACTTTCTCTGAGAACTTCCCCCAACATCTAATCTAAACCTTCCCTCCTTGAGCTTAAAATCCTCCCTGTTTGCCCTATCACCACCTACCCTCATAAAAAGTTGAATTCCCTCCTGTTTAGAATCCTCCTTTAAATACTGGAAGGCTGCAATATCATCTCCTCTGAGCCTTCTCTTCTCGAGGCTGAAGAAGTCCAGTTCCCTCAGCCTGTCTTCATACAGAAGGTGTTCCAGTCCTCATGATCATCTTCATGGCCCTCCTCTGGACCCTAACAGCTCCACATCTTTACTGCACTGGGGGCCCCAGACCTGATGCAGTACTCCAGATGGAAACTCACGATGGCAGAGTAGAGATGAACAGTCACCTCCTTGCCACCCCTCTTCTGATAGAGTCCAGAATACCAATGCCTTTCCAAACTACAAGAGCACACTGCTGGCTCAAATAAATTTCTCATCCACTAGAATCCCCAAGTTCTTCTCCACAAGGAGACTCAGAAGTCCTACTCCCAGTCTGTATACATAACCAGGATTCCTCTGGCCCACGTGCAAAACCTTGCACTTTGCTATTTTGAACCTCATTAGGTTCACACAGACCCACCTTCCAAGTTTGTCAAGGTCCACCTGGTGTACTGACTATCCATTACAAAATTTCTAATTACGTGTTAAAGTTTCACTTTCCATTTAGCAGGATTTAAAATTTATTACAAAGCTCAACTTAGCTAATTTAATATTTAAAGTTTCAAATCCTAAAAACTTTTTCTACTGCTAGCCATTAGTATTATAAATGAGTTATTTATATTTATATATTTATATATATAATATATATATAAAATATATATATTTATATATTTATAAATATATATATTTATATATATATACATATATATATACACACACACACACTAAAGTAAAACAAAATTTCTTCATCAGCCCATCTTCTTAGGATATAGACTATTCTAATTTAAGTTACATCATAGGCACTTTTCATAAGGAAAATGCCATTATAAAACACAGACTTCATTTTATTTTACTGTGCTTGTCCAACATTGCTAATGGGATCTTACAGTGTACGCGCCTATGTTTAACTCAATTTCCATTAAGTCACTGCAGTCCATCTTCTGTAAATTTGTCAAAGTGTTCATTTAGATTTCAAGATGCCACATTTTCTCAGACAGAGTTTTCCTGAGAGGAAATGATCTTTTTATTTCTCTAAATATTGTTAGCAGTCTATGATTTGACTTCAGACGTCTTGCAATTACCAGCAGCCAAATGAGAGCAGACTTGCATTTCTTCAAGTGTTGGTAGAAGGAGAAGAGGATAAATAGTTATAACATTAATTGGAAACCTTCTCTTCCAAGTCTTTTTCTTTTGTTGTTATGTAGTGACACTGTTCTTCACTCTTCAATCCCACTGTTCCAGCACTGACTACATCCTCTGTCTGACCCATAAGGAACAGTTCTTCTGTGATCATTTGACAGAACACTAGCAGTTTGATGCAGAAAAAAAATTAGTAAGTCCCTTAATAGCAGTTTAGGGCGTGCTTAAACTACATCATTGTGTAAGAGGCTGCTCAGAGCCATGTGACTATCCTTGCCTTCAGAACCAAACATACTCCACATGAAAGTTTTATACTGTGCAGCTCAGAGACTCTAAGGGGAGAGCAGACCTCAGTCATGTATAAAAATGACACTGTTGGTACACAAGGACAATAATGTTTTAATGGGTAGGAGGGTTCCATTTTGTAATGTATAATTTTGTTGATGGAAGATGGGAAACCGCCATTTTCAAACCAAAATGAAGCATGCATTTGGTACTACACAATTCATCAATTCTGTTTTTCCACAATTAAAAATATTCAAAAGTCATAGAGTTTCTTCATCCATTACTAACCTCCAGAGGTTCCTTAAGGGTGCCTCTATGGGAAGATAGAACTTAAAACTTCCTTATTCACACTGTCTGCATTTATTCAAATTTCATTCTTATGTCACATCTTTTCCTAAAATCACAACATCCAGCTGTGTATGCCTGAACCATGAGAGGTTAAGCTAGTTTTAAGGACTGTCAACTTCACTCAGATTTCTAAAAACCTGTGAAGAGCTATACATTCAGCAGTTTCAATCCTTTTCTAAACAGTGCTGTCACTGCCTTATCAGCAGATCAAATATCAAGTTTGTTAACATTTCTGATTTTGATAAACACTTGAGGAATATAGCCCCTGTCCATTTCTTTTTTATTTATGGAAGGCTAAAAAAGCGTAAGTAAAATTCAGCGTGAAAGATTCCAACTGAGGAGAGATCTGTCAGTGACATCTGAAAATGTTTAACTCAATGTCTCCATTGAAATACAAGAATATCATTTATAGTTTCTTTCTACTGAGGAAAGATACGAAAGATCTGTTTATTTATGCAATATTTTAAAATAGTAATAAATAGAAAGACTTGACATCCAGCTAAAGGCGAAGACATTTCTTTAAGTATTACAGTGCATCTTAAGAGATATGTTCTCATATATATAATGCTCTGATGACACAATATTGGAAGCACTGTAAAAAGCTACAGAGCTCATAGATGAAAGAAGTATCTTTAAGACATATAGGCACACAAAAGCTGTAAACATAAATTTTGCCTGGAATATTAAGACAGTTTTTCATATTTAATATAAGGTTGTAAATATTTCCTGATGTCTCTATGAGGGAAATAGATTGTATAAATTCGTAAATAGACAAAACTTGAGACCACTGTGCTATTCCATTAACATTATGGGAAAGTTCACCAGCACACATCAGGTAAAGGAGATCACAAAAATGACAGTGTATAGATATGCACAGATAGTGTATAGAGTCACAAAGATAACTAAGACAACTTCAGAATATGAGAGGCTGTAACACTACATCTCTACCCTTGCTTTTAGGAAAAAAAAAACTGGTCTGAAATTTTAAATGCTTTTATAGAGAAGTGTAAGCTTCTACTTCACAGTGAATAATATTACAGGAATAAATTTTAGCGTTATGTACTCAATATTAGTCAAGTTAATGTAAAATAGCATTAAAAATCATTTCCTTTTCAGATGAGGGAAAGTTAGAAAAGTCCTGTAAAATGAGGTTCAACAAGGCCAAGTGCAAGGCATACTATTCAAGTTGCAGGAACCCCATATATGTGTATAGACTGCAAGAAGAACTCCTTTAGAGTAGCCCTGTGGAGAAGGACATGAGGATCCTGGCGGATGAAAAGCTGGACACAAGCCAGCAGTGTGAACTTACAAACAGGGAAGATCAGTGATGTCCTGGTCTGCAACAAAAGAGAGGTGGTCAATAGGGAGAACCAAGGTGATCATCCTCCCCCTGCTCCACTATTGTAAGGCCCCATCTGGAGTACTGCATCTAAGTCTGGGTGCCCCAGCACAAGAAAGAAATAAGCTTTGGAAACATGTGCAGAGGAGGTCCATGAAGACAATTAAAAGTCTGGAGAACCTATCCTATGAAGGTTGCTGTATCTGGTTTTTTTTTTGTTTGTTTGTTCGTTTTCTTCCTCTATTCAGTACTCTACTGTACTAAAACCTAACAGAATTAAAACTAGAGAATCCGACAATGTAAATTCACTCTCATCAGACCTCTGTACAAATCTGATTTAGAAAATAACACTCTTCTTGATTACAGTAAGACTTTCCTTGATAAATTACACCAACTGGGCTACATATGTTTAAAAAAAAAAATCTTATACAGTTGCAACTGAGAGACTGAGATTTATTTCATGATAACGAACATGAAGAGATTCACTTAACACAGCACAGCTCAGTACGTGCCTTGGTACTGACTCTGTATATTGAGGGAGAAATGAATTAGTCCAAGGCCAAAAAGTGAGTTTATCACAGAATCATAGAATCACAAGGTTGGAAAGGACCTACAAGATCATTTAATCCAACCATCTTCTCATTACCATTGCTACCTCAAACTAAACCATAGTCTCGCAGCTGCTCATCCAGACATCTCTTGAACAATGACAGGGACAGCAACTCCACCACCTCCCTGGGCAGTGCCTGACCACTCTCTGAGAGAAAGAGTTCTTCCTTATGTCTAACCTAAATCTCCTCTGGCACAACTTGTGGCTATTTTCTCCTGTCCTGTTTGTTTCCTGGGAGAAGAGGCCAAACTCCTCCTCATCGCAACCTCCCTTCAGAAAGTTGTAGAGTGCAGTGAGGTCTCCTCTAAGCCTCCTCTTCTCCAGACTGAACAATCCCAGCTCCCTTAGCCACTCCTCATAAGACCTGCGCTCTAGACCCCTCACCAGCTTCACTGCCCTTCCCTGGACACATTCCAGGACCTCAATGTCTTTCTTGTAGTGAGGGGCCCAAAACAGAGCACAGTATTCGAGGTGCAACCTCACCAGTGAGGAGTACAGGGGGATGATTACATCCTGCTGGCCACGCTATTTCTAATGCAGGCCAGGATGGCATTGGTCCTCTTGGCCACCTGGGCACACTGTCAGCTCATGTTAAGCTGAACATCAGCCAACACCCCAGGTCCATTTCCTCTCCACATTCATCCAGCAACTCAGCCCAAAGCCTACAGCACTGCATGCTGTTATTGTGGCCAAAGTGCAGGACCTGGCACTTGGCCTTGTTGAATCTCATCCCAGCAATCCAGATTAGTTTATGAGGAATGACAGAACAAACTAAGCATCAGATCAAGGATGAGGTGCCACTGCGCTTCAGATGAAGGTGCTGACTACTTAAGTAATATTTTTTCTGGTTCATTGCAGATAAAGCCTGTTTAGATGCATCTTTGAAATGCTTCTATTGCCAAGTGCTGTTAGAAGGTTGTATTGAGTCACTTCTCACCACAGTCACAACTCGGCCATAGATCTACCATTCAACTACCCTCAGCTGCTTTTATAGAATGCTATCTTGGGAACTCTCCTTAGTGATTATGAAGGCAGACTGAACGTCCTCTACAAGTCTAAATCAATAGGAATTCAGCTGATATGCTTATATTAAATGGCAAATTCAGGTTTTTAAAGCTCAATTTAAAAAAATAGTATGGATTTCTTTTGGAAAAAAAAAAAAGAAATAAAACAAAACGAGGGTATGTGAGCTAAGACTCAAGGAAAAAGAGCAAACAGAAGTGATGAAATTCTCACTTCCATTCTTCCAGCATCAGTGATTATTTTATTGAATTCTGGTTCACATAAATGAAGATTCTTGTCTATTTTAAGGAAGTTTCCAGTGGAATTTATATACTTATTTTGGATTAACATGTATTATTATGTATATGGAGAACTTTTATTTTCTAGTAAAATTATTTAACAGTAAAAAAACAACTAATTCTCTTTGCTTTATAAAGTGAAAGAATCTATTTGGGGTCCATTCTGTTCTGCTATCTCAATGTTGAAGTGCCTGACACTATCAAGATATGTTTCTTCTAGATTACTAGTTTTTCCTATTATTAGATCCAGTGAAATTAGAAGAACATGCTTCATTACTCTGAGGACTAGATTATGAGTTCTGCAGAGTTTTGGAAGCTGCATAACTCATGGAGGAATAGTTACCATTCTCTAAAAATCAATGTTTTCGAAGATTCAAAAAAGAAAGATAGCTATAGTAAAAAAAAAAAAAAAAAAAAAAAAAAAAAAATGCTTTTCCCCCCCCCCCCCCCCTTTTTTTTTTTTTTTTTTGGCCACCTGTTCACAAACTTCCCCCAGGAAACAATTCCAAGCTTGCACTTTTGATTCTTCTCATTGTTTCTTTGAAAAGATGATTTTTTTTCTTGCTCTGAGTTCAGCAAAAGCTCATAACTCATTAACTTCAAAAGTCTATTGGCCTTTTTCATTGCTCTTGGTAGCCCATGGAGAAGTCTCTAATAGGTGAATACACACACACACACACACACACACACACACACACACACACACACACACACACA